>NC_056735.1:1183876652-1183931652 GCF_019279795.1 Protopterus annectens | reverse complement strand
GACCATCTACCTCCTGGGTTACTCTGCCTGCCGACGAGCTCGTTGATTTGATCTCACGGCAGATGTGGAAGGATCCAAACACAATAGAACCCTTTCCTTGGAGACCGGACAGGATAATGGCACCACCCGTGGACAGGCAGTTCTGAAGTAAGGGCATTCCTGTTGATGCCATAGGGGCATTGCAATGGCTAACAAGAAGGAACTAGCCAAAGCGGCTACCAAGAAGGAGCTAGCCAAAGAAAGTTCCAATGTCCATCCCCCCAACAGGGAAGTCGCAAGTGATCGACAGATTTGGGAAGCATGTATATGCCTCATCCAGTTGTGCGTTGAGGTGTCTCAACTGCTTGGCACATTTTACTAGTTTGCAGAGGGATTTGATTAAGGAATTATCAAATACCCTTTTGGATGCTGTTTGTGAGGAAGTTCAGGTCTCTGTAACCTCCAGCTGACTACCCTTCAGTCCATATTCAATTCATCCATGAGGTTGATCTCAAATGTAGCAGAGAGAACCTCAATTCAGTGGGTTTGGGCATTTCCATAGAGACATGCCTGGATGTGCCTTTGTGAGTTTGCATAGCCCTTCAAGTCCTCTTTCATCAATGCCCCCTTTTATGGAACCCCTTTATTTGGCCCCAAGGTAAAGAACCATCTGTCCAGGTGTAAGAAGGATAGAAAGACCCTGTCTGCCATGGGCATGAACTTTTGACCTCTTCAATGAACCATAACCAGGAATCAGTGAGATGGTTGTAAAATGTGGTTCAAAAAGTCTCAGGGTGCTTTCCAGAACACACTTGGAGGAGTTTCCCCCAGAGGCAAAGGAGGAAACTGTAATGGATGTCGCTGCCCAAACGGCAGAGGTGGTGCAGAAGAATCAGGGATGCAAAGATTCATTCTTTGACAAACCCTGCCAGCATTCCTGAAAGGAGGGCCAGTTGCCCACCTCTGGAGGCAGCTGGGGAATGATTATCCCTGCACCAGAGAGCCTGGCTAGATATAACAAAAGATACTTGGATGCAGAGGATATTTAATACCCTTTTCCCTTCCACCTCCAATCTCAAGAAATATCCCCGAAGTTAAACCCCGTCAGAGGGAACAAGTAGCAATTCAAATACAAATGCTACTAGTAAAAGTCATCCAACAGATCCTGCCAGAGGAGATAGAATCCGGAACTTACTTATGCGTTTTTAGTGACAAAAAAAGCAGGGGACTGGAGACTAGTTCTGGATCTCACCAAACTAAACAAGGCAGTTCAAAGAACCAAATTTCAGATGGTCATGGTTCAGTCCATTCTCTCCTATTTTGGACAAGAACGACTGGATGTGCTCAATAGACCCTCAGGATGCATACTGTCATGTAAAGATGAACAGACAATCCAGAAGGTATTTATACTTCCAGCTGGGAGCCAGTCATTATCAATTCAGAGTACTGGCCTTTGGACTCTCACCCCTCAGGGTGTTTACCAAATGCATTGCAGCAGTAGCAGCTCATCTCAGACTGCAGGTATTCTGAGTGTTTCCATACTTTAGACAACTGGTTCATATCCTCACCGACCAGGCATCAACTCTTTTTGGCAAAGGACCAGGTTCTCCAGACTTGCTTGCTTTTGGGGATAACCATAAATTACAAGAAATCTCATCTACACCCTCCCCAGATCCTAGAGTTTATAGGAGCAATTCTCAGTAAGAAAATTGCCATTGCATCCCTGCCACTATTGAGAGTTCAAACAATAAGGTCACAAGTCAAAAAGATAATCTGCAACACCAAGTTTTCGGCCCATTTAGTCCTTCAAGTCCTGGGATCAGTGGTGGCAGCAATAGCATTAGTACCGCTAGTCAGATTTTACATAAGAATTCTTCAGTGGATGCTAGCTAAGCAGTGGTCAAGTCTTTACCAGACTATGTCTTATCAGATAAGAATCACTCAGACATGCAAGAGAGACCTCGAGTGGTGGATTCATTCAGATCAAGTTCTTTTAGGCCGTCCAGTCGTTATCCCCAGCCCAAGGCCAGAGTGACCATAGACACTTCCCAGTTGAGGTGGAGAGGGTCAGTGTCTGGGGAAGACAGTCAAGGCACCAGGTCCTCTGAGGAGGCCAAATTGCATATAAATGTCCTAGAGATGAGAGCAGTGCTGTTAGTGTTTCAGGCATTCCAGAATCCTCTCCTCTTAGGGACTATGGCAGTACAAACGGACAACATGTCAGTGGTTTGGTACATCAACAAATGAGGAACCAAATCCTACCCATTGTGTTGAGAAGCTCTCAGTGTGTGGCAGTGGCCGATCTCTTCCAACTGCACATTCTGGGGAAAGCCAGTGTGATAGCAGACAAATTGAGCAGGTGCATTCTTCTACCCCACAAATGGTCCCTCAACAAGAATATGGTGGACAAGATCTTCCATCAGAGGGGCCAGTCTTACTGCAATCTATTGGCTTCTCCCATGAACAACAAATGCAGCACCTACTTTGCCCTAATCCCCCAGAGGGGGACGCTCCGAGGGGTGCTCTACTTCACGATCCCCCCCCCCCCCGGTCTCCTGTGTGTGTATCCGCCCATTCCTTTAATTCCCAAATTCCTTCAGAAAGCTTCCAGGTTGAAGAGCAAAGTAATCCTCGTTGCTCCATATTGGCCTCAACAGATTTGGTTTCCCTTTCTTTGGCCTCACCTGATTTAGCCACCTTGGTTTCAGGAACGAACTCCGGACCTTCTGTCTCACTTGACAGATATGATGAACCTCAGGCTGACTGCCTATTTTCTCCAATTCCATTAATAGTCAAACAACCAATGCTGTCTTGCCCTGTCCAGCATATTTTGATGTCTTCCCATAAACTTTCCACCAGGAAAATGTACTCCAGCAACAGGAAAAGAATTGTGTTTTGGGCTAAAAAACATTGAACCTTTCACAGCTCCTATACATAATATATTGGATTTTTTATCACATCTCTCTGATGAAGGAGCTAGTTCTTCCACAAAGCCCACTTAGCAGCATTATCAAATTTCCATGTTGGGATAAATGGCTTTTCAGTAGCATCTCATAAATTAAGCAAAGCATTTTTAAGAGGCATACTACTCTTAAGTCCTGCCTTTAAAGACCTTGGAACCTAAATTTAGTGCTGCAGTACCTTACTCAACCCTCATTTGAGCCCACAGTTACCTGTGACTTTAGATTTCTTTCATGGAAGACATTTTTTATAGTAGCCATTACTTCAGCCAGAAGAATTTCTGAGATCCAAGCATTATCCTCAAAACCCCCATACCTGATTTTTTCATAAGGACAGGGTGACTTTACATACCAGTGAATCATTCCTGCCAAAGGTGGTGTCAGAATCCAATATTAATCATTCTAATAATTTGCCTGTATTCTTCCCCAAATTTTCTAACAGTCCACTTATTGGATATTTACATGCAGTGACATTTTACTTGTGTAGGACTAAGAACGTCAGAAAATCAGATCAGCTGTTTGTTTTCTTTACAGAACTCACTTTTGGTAAACCAGTTACCAAAGTTACAGTATCTAAATGGATAGCAATTTGCATTTCCTTTGTGTATAACAAATTGGGTATCACTCTGACAAAAAACATCCATGCTCATTCTGCTAGATCCATGGCAACTTCTTCAGTATTTCAATCCAGAATGTCCATGGATGATTTGTGCAACATCTACTTGGGCTACTCACTATACATTTATTACTAATTACAAGGTAGATCTGGTGTCAAGAGGAGAAGCCTCTTTTGGTTTAATGGTGCTCAGAAGTATCCTTCCTGGAGTCCACCCTAGAAATTAGGTAGCTGGGGACTCTGATCTATCAGGTGAGGACAGAATGAAAATTGACAACATCAGGTAAAGAAGTTATGTACTCACCATAACATTCCATCTGTGTTGTCCATTTTCACTCTTCAGCTTTGTTGGCTACACACTCGTGTGCTAGCCTGCTCTGTGTTTAAAGTGAATTTATTGTTGATTTGAGTGTATTTATTTACTGTTTTCCTAAAAACAAAAAAAAGTTCTGTTTGCTCGTTTTCCCGCCATTTTCTGTTACTAGAATAGTCCGGATTCAGATCTGCTGAATTCAGGACTGCATTGGAGTTTGAGTTGCCCAGACCTTTCTGTGATAGAGGGAAGCCTTTCTGCTTATCAGTGGGAATGGTAAGCACTGAGCACCCTATCTACCACTAGAGGATTGGTTTCCAGCTCTGAAATTGTACCTTATTGGCCGTTTTGGGCTGCATTCTATCCCTTTTAACTTTCTGCCTTAAAAACCCGTGTTTGCATGGGTTTGCTCTTGTTTTTGCTCAGCGGATCCTGTTTTGGCATCCTGCAGACTACAAGAGCAGCAGAGAGGAGAAAGAGACTTTGGTTGATTCTAAGTACCTTTGTTTACTGTTTTTTGCTTAAAACTGCTTACTGCACTTTATTTTAGTCATTTTTAAAGTTATTTCATTTATTTCAACTGCATTTACTGTTTGTTGGCTACACACTCGAGTGTGCTAGCCTGCACTGTGTTTAAAGTGAATTTATTGTTGATTTGAATGTATTTATTTACTGTTTTCCTAACAAAGAAAACACATTTTGTCTGCTCATTTTCCCGCCATTTTCTGTTACTAGAATAGCACGGAGCAGCCTATCTACCACTAGAGGAGTGGTTTCCAGCTGTGAAATTGTACCTTATTGACTGCTTTGCGCTGCATTCTATCCCTTTTAACTTTCTGCCTTAAAAACCCATGTTTGCACGGGTTTGTGCAATGCGCAGTGCTGCTAAGCTAGGGTAAACTATTCCCAGCGCCAGAAAGTCTACTCTTCAAATTTTCCCTTAGATCTTGCTACTTCTCTTCTTTTCTGTAGTTAAAAAAGCTTATAAAGTCTACCAGTTGTCCAGACTTCCCATAGCAATTACTGTAGCACACAGACTGGTACCAGTACTAAACTTTCTATAAAATAAACAACCTCAGTACTTAATAAGTTACACACCCCTCCAGGTATGTACATAGGTCAGTTCCCCGTGCTTTCTCCTATTAACCTGGTGAACCTGGGCATCTTGAGGTAATGTAGAAACTGCCTCATGTACACTGACAACCCTCTCCTCTTACCCCACAACACTCAGACTTGCGAGAGATGCACTTATTTATCCACATTGGAAGCTATGCACACTCCAGCCAAGACTGGAATAGCCAGTCAAGAGAAGGTCAACACTAACACCACACCACAAGGGGGAACACACAGCCACATACCCTCACAGCTATCACATAACACAAAACACACACCTTCGCAGAGGCTCTCAATAAAAATCTACCCAAACAACAGAGACCTCCATGGCAGAAACCCACGCAACCACAGTACAAACCAAAAGGCATATAGCTCTCACAGTGTGCCACACAACCAAAACCCCCAAGGCAAAACAGCTTATCCAATACACTTGTTATAGGTGACTCAATAGTAAGGCATACTGATGTCCCACTCACGAGGTTGTGAATAAGGAGAAGGTAATGGTCAGTTGCCTGTCGGAGCCAGGATACGCCACATAATACACATACTCAGTTCACTCCACATACTCAGTTCCACAACAGTTACAGATATGAGTCTGTCATTGCCCATGTTGGTGTGAATGACCTGACATGCACCTCCCTGGACTACATGAAAAGAGACATGGAGGCGCTCTCAGAGCGTGTAGACCAGGAGGGCATGACCCTAGCTCTGAATAGCATCTTACCATCACCAAGAGTTATACCTCAGTACAAACAAAAAAATGATTGCCTTCCAGTAATTGGCTAAGTTTCTGGTGTCATTCCAAGGGGATCCAGTATCTGTCTGCCTGGGACGACATGATCGGCAGACTTTAATGCTTTGCCATTGATGGCCTGCATCTGTCATCCCAGGGATTCCATATACTGGCCAAGGCCCTTACCACCCCTATAGTGCCTTTTTTATGCAATGTCCAGAGGACCAAATTACCACCATAACAACCACAAGCAGATGTAATCTGAGGGTTATGCTTCTCAACGCTAGAAGTCTCAATCTCAAAATGCACTCTTTTGAAGCGCTCCTCAAAATGGAGAACATTGACGTTTGTGCAGTAACAGAGACCTGGTTCAAGGCACCTGAAAGCACTTCTGCACTGCCAGGCTATAACTCAAACAACACCTTTCGGCCCCAAAATATGGATCGAAGCCCTAAAGGCAGTGGGTGTCTCCATATTCATAAAGGATACGTACACATCCAGGTTAGTTGCCCAACACAACGCATCAGAGATACTCCAGGTACAGCTAACACTGGGCAAAACTGCAATCCAGGTTATTGCCTGCTATAGATCCCCCACCATGTCCCAAGAATCCCACTCCACATTCCTAAATTCTCTGGAAAATAGAAAGGTCCATCCCAACACCCTCATACTGGGTGACTTTAACTACTCCTCCATTAACTGGGAAAACTACTCAAGTACCAACACACTTGCTCAACGTTTCCTGGAATTCATCAGTTCCAATCCCCTGGACCTGCTCATTCTTACCCCCACTAGGAGTAGCAACATCCTCAACCTGATTATTGCTAATATGGGTGACCGGTGCTCTACACCAGTTGTCATCTCCTCCCTGGTCACATCTGACCACAAGCTAGTCACCATGAATATCCACATCCCACCCACACCCACCACAAAGGAAACCACTATAAAAAAACTTTTCCAGAGCCAACTTTGGGCTTCTAAAAACTGAGGTGGCTAACTTTACAGCACCCATGCAAATTGAGACTAAATTCATGATGGCAGAGTCATACTCCACTGCACTGTACAAACATGTGCACAAATGCATGGAACGGACCATTCCCAGTAGAACCAAGATGCTCTCCTCTAAAAAAACGGAAGCCAATCTAGTGGTCCCTTGCCATAAACAAACTCTATAACAGAAGGAAGAAACTGTTGCAGAACAAGGCAAAGTCCCAAGACTGTAAAAACTCCCTTGTCAGCCTCAACAAAAAGGTGAGATCCCTCTTCAAATCCTCCAAAGCTGGCTACAAACACAAAATTGCAACAGGTATTAAAAACAACCCCAAGGCCTTCTATAGTTATGTCAAAAATCTACAAGGCAATGCTCGGATCTGCTCGGAGCTACTACACTATGGTAACTCCTGTACTGTACCAACAGACATTGCCAATATACTGGCTGACAGATTCAGTGCCAACTTTACCCCCCTCTCACCCCCTAAAGGGCCAATCACAATACCTGAGGAATGCTATGTACCCAATATTACAGCTGCACAGGTCAAAATTGCACTGACTAAAGGCCAAGAATACATCTTCCATGGGACCTGACTACATCCCGGGCTGTGTTCTGCATGAATTGCAAAATGAACTGGCACCAGACCCGAGTGCCCTGTTCAATCACCCTCATTTCAGGCTTTGTCCCCCGCTGAATGACGCACTGCTACAGTAATCCCACTCCACAAAGGGGGTGCGACTACGGACCTTGGGAACTACCACCCCATTAGCCTGATGAGTCTGGTATGTAAGGCTGTGGAATGCATTATCATGGACCTAGTAAATAAGGACATAGGGAATCTCCAGACTCTAGACTCCACACAGTTCGGTTTTGTTAAGGGTAGATCTTGTCTGCTCAACCTGGTAGACTTTGAGTCTGTCACCAGAGCTGTGGACAAAGGCAGGGTAGTTCACACAGCCTACCTCGATCTGGCCAAGGCCTTCGATAAATTCCTCACTCGGGAATTATAAATAAACTCACTAAATTAGGCGGTTTTGTTAAGGGTAGATCTTGTCTGCTCAACCTGGTAGACTTCGAGTCTGTCACCAGAGCTGTGGACAAAGGCAGGGTAGTTCACACAGCCTACCTCGATCTGGCCAAGGCCTTCGATAAATTCCTCACTCGGGAATTATAAATAAACTCACTAAATTAGGCATCAACACCTATGTCACAAGGTGGATTTGCAAACTGGCTCACGGATAGAACTCGCAAATTGAAAGTAGCGGGCTCCAAGTCAGACTACCAACCAGTCACGATTGGAGTCCCACAGGGTTCGGTCTTGGGTCCTCTCGTGTTTGGCATCTACTTTTCTGAAGTTCAGGCCAAAACCAAGGGACTCTGGCTGGCCAAGTTCTCTGACAACTGCAAACTGGGAGACATTAGCAACTCCCCCAAATGATGTTGACATTCTACAGAAAGGCCTCACGTTGACCAATGACTGTTGTCAGAACCATGGCCTCAAGCTCAGTGCCAAAAAATACATAGTCATTCCCTTTGGGAAGAACAGGGTACTCATGAACTACCACATCGATGGTAGTCCACTGAACACCAAAGGTGTCATAAGAGATCTGGAAACACAAGTGGATAGCAAGTTTTCCTTTAATCACATTGCCACTGTGGTCAGAAAATCCTTCTATGTGGCACATCTCATCACAAAGGGTTTTGCCTCCAGGAAGAAAGAGGTCATTGTCTCTCTATACTCTTCTCTCATTAGACCATTTATCAAGTACAATGCCCCATTTGGCATGTACCTCACTAGACATATGCAACAACTAGAATGACCACAACATTACCTTACTAAGAGGATCCTAGGCCTTAACCACTCGCCCTAGTCGGTAAGACTAAAAAAACACTCCAACTTTTTTCTACATCATATCGCCTACTTAGAAGCGATCTCTGCTTGACCTACAAAGCCATGTCAGACCCAGCACTGCTAGATATGCTGCATCTAAAGAAATCCCAATCCCTCCGTACCACACATGCCAGAGACCTCAGCCTCATTACCACAATCAACAGAACTTGTTGGAGGGGCAGATTCCTAACCCAGAGACTGCCTATGTTCTGGAATAGACTTCCCTTACATGTCAAGCAGAGCACCTCACTGGCCCTCTTCAAGAGAAATCTTGACGAGTAGATAGGAAATAGAAAACTCACCCTGGGAATCATTTCATTGGCCCTGCTGGACAGAGGCACAGGAAATAACATCGGGCAGCATGTTGCCAGGGAATCTTTTGGCCCAGGCTTGTAAAGGCTCCAGAGCCATTAGCCTAGTACAGTGCTATGAACTCTCCTCCAACCGACCCTCATCCTTAAGGCTTCTGGAAGAATGAGTAGTAAAAGGCACGCATGCCTTATTATTGTTGTTGTAGTTATTAATATAAAGACTTCAGAGATAGCTTTTTCATAATGATTTCCATCTTTTACTTTTCTAAGCAGGAAACAAGAACTGAGGTAACTGGGGTTGGTGCATTGCGGGTAAGGGAGAAGCTCGAGAGTTCCTGGATGTGACGAGCTGTAGCAGCAGCTGATTCGAATCTGAGGGATCAGGTCTGAACCCCATCAGCTGAGGAAGAATGAAAAATGGACAACACAGATCAAATGTTATGGTGAGTACATAACTTTAAAAAAAAAAAAAAAAATCCCAGTGTCCCTTCTGAGATCTATGTGGAGACAGTTCCCCCAGGACAGACGGGGGAACATTAATGGAATATGCCATCCCCACAGCATAGGTGGTCTGCATATCCAGGGATACAGAGATACCTTCTCTGTGATGGGTCCTGTTAGCACTCCTGAAAGGAGGTCCGATTGTCCATCTCTGGAGGCAGTCAGGGGTCATTTATCCCTGTACCAGAGAGCGCAGGGGTCATTTATCCCTGTACCAGAGAGCGTGGCTAGAGATTGCAAAAAGGTTATGGGTACAGAGGTTAATATCCAAAGGTTATATAATATTATATCTGATGTTGTTAATCTTCTTTCCATTCATCACTGATGGATTCGGTTCCAAGTCCTCTGAACAGAGTCGGTCTAATACCAAGCTCGCACCAGCTAAAAACTCTCGAGCTAAGGTTCTACCCAGAGAGCCCTTCTCCCTGTTACCTCAGATCTTGTTTGCCATGTAGCTGTAAAGCCGTGTTTCAGCCGAGTTCTCAGCTAAGTAAAAAAACTTTTTGATATTTGTTGGGCTTTTTTGTCACCTTTCCACTCCTTTGTGGTATATATTGCTAATTATATATCCGTACAGTTTTTACTGCTTTCACTCCTGCTTCTACCAGTTTGGTAAACATTTAAGTACCATTGGTGGTACAGCCTTCTTTCTCTACCCTGGTGGTATTCCTTGAATATTATCATTGGTATTTTCTTCTTTCTTTCCCTTTTAACTGAATAGTTGGCTATTTTTTGACGTATTTCTTAGGTGGTGTGTGTGTATTTTGAGAGCTTTATACATAGAGATAGCAGAGTTAAAAAAATTTCTGCTATAGTATTCTACCTTGGTTGGTGTGTGTGTAAATTTCATGATGTGTGATAAAAAGGATACATCGGGTTTCAAACATTGTGCTTCATGTAAAGGTAAACTTTGAAATAGTGACTCTCATGATGATTGTGTTTATTGTTTGGGGGTGCCCTATCTTTCGGTGCAACCTCCCCTGTGTGATTTGTCAAAGTTTCAGTCAGTGGACTTTGAACTAGCGCAAGAATAAGTTGATCCTGAAAGGCCTACTTAAGTCGCCTTTTTCAGAGGCCCTTTCTGCGGCGGCAGTCTCACCCCCTCCTGTTAAGGACAAGAAAAGGTCCCATTCAGTTCCCTCTTCACTATCCGGTGACCTGGGCAAATCTGTGAAATCTAAAGTGCAAAATCTGTCTTCGGACCATAAGTCTGCCTTGTCGGCACCGACCTCTTCTGCTCAAGCTATGAATGTTGCTATATCAGCGCCAGCTTCGGCTCTGATACTGTCTCCGGCACCAACTATCGACCTTACAATGACTGCTACAACCTCAGCACCGAGTGCCGCCTCAGCACAGTGCATGTTTTTGATGCCTATCTCTGTGATTATGACTGAACCTTCCTTGTCTGCTCCGAATGCTCCTTTGGCACCGAGCCCTTTTAGGGTCCCAATAACTATGATGTTGACTCCTCTACTTCCATTCTCCAAACTTGAGACATCTGTGCTGACGGATTCCACACCATGGACCCGATACTCTCCATCCATTGACCCATTTCTAGGGCAGGTGTGTACAGTCCATTCCTAGAGCAACCTGACTCCCTGTCGGGAGTATCCACTAGATCCACCAGGATCCTTTCAGAACTTAATGTGGTGCTTCTTGTGGACCAGCTGTTGACAGCCAGGGGGATACCCACTCCTTCCAGGACCCATCCCCCTGCTGGACTTGGGTTGACTTCTCCACGGACTCCATCCTATTCTCCTCCTTTGACCCTTCTGGTTCCAAAGCCTTCTTTTCAGACGTTGTTTTTGAACCCTCCCGTTTCTGTGCCTGTAGTGGACCTTACTGGGGCTCCGGGACGGTCCCTTTGGTCTTCGGTTCCTGCTGAACCGGTCCTTCCTCAAGCCCGTGATTGGGCTGCAGGCTCCTTGGTTCGTGGTGGGGTTCGGGAGCCCTGTCTTCACCGATCCCATTTGAGGCTCCATTGTCGGGAGTGGATTCGACGGAGCGGGGTGTGATCCTGTTTCCAAGGTTGTCCTTTTCGGTTCCGGTCTCCCATCCCTCTTCGGGCAGACCTGTTTTCCATGCTATGGAGAGGGCCCTTGCTTCTGTTAGCATTCCAGAGGCCACCTCCCCGGAACACTGGGCAGGAAAGCCACAGGATCCCCCATTGCAAGGTGCCCTCTCTTCAGAGTCCTCCTCAGAGATCCCCACTTAGGAGCCCCCACGGGAGATATCATGCAAGGGGAAACACGTAGACTTGTCTGAGGACCTGAGGAGTTTCTAACAGAGGACACAGATTTTGATGATGGTGAACGATCCCAATTGTCACCCCATGATGATCTCGCCTTTGGAGACATCCATGAAATGTTGAAACAGAGGGGTGATTGGAAGCCCACTAACCCTTCTTCTGAGGAGTCCGTGTTTCTGCAGGCTTTCCGTGCCCGGCCATCTACCTCTTGGGTGTCCCCGCCTGCTGATGAGCTAGTTCAGCTCATGGTGCAGCTCGCTTGTAAGAGCCCTGATTCTGTTGAGGTGATACCTCGGAGACCTGACAAAATTCTTTCTCCACCCAAGGAAAACTTGCATTGGTCCAGAGGTTTACCAGTCGATGCTATGGTGGTGGCAGCGGCCACGAAAAAGGATCTTGCTGAGGAGAGTCCTACTGTTCACCCGCCGAACAGAGAGTCCCGGGCCATGGACAGATTGGGGAAGCGTGTCTTTGCTTCAGCGACCTTCGCCATATGGTCCCTGAAAGAGACTTGATCTCTGAACTCTCTGGAACACTTGCAGAGCACATATCTGACGAGTCAAGGGATAAAGTTGCCTCGCAGCTCGCAACCCTGGAATCAGTCTCCAGTTCGTCCATGAGGTTGCTCTCCCAACGCAACCGAAGGGGCGGCTAGACCTGCGGGTTCAGGCATAGTTATGAGACGCCTTGCCTGGATGTGCATTTGTGACCTCGCTGACCCTTTCAAGTCTTCCTTCCTGAATGCTCCCATTGAAGCATCTTCCCTTTTTGGCCTCAAGGTGAAGGACACTCTGGTCAGGTTTGAGCAGGACAGTAAGAACCTGTCTGCTGTAGGTCTACATTTTTCCATCCCTCAATGTTCTTTTCCAGGAATCAGAGGAGTGGCAAAATGTGGCACAAAAAAATCTCAGGGTCCTTTCCATGCCATGCGTGGTGACGATTCCCCCAGGGGCAGAGGGGGGTAACAATTCTGGAAGATGCCCCTACCGAGGCAGAAGGGGTCCACGTAATCAGGGACCCAGGGAATCTTTCTCTGGGCAGCCTTATCAGCGCTCCTGAAGAATGGCCCAATTGCTTTCATCTGGAAGCAGTCGAGGGTCATTTCTCTCTGCACCAAGTTGCCTGGCATTCAATAACCACCAATCGTTGGGTGTAGAAGATCATAACCAGAGGCTGCACTATTTCCCTCATCGCTTATACAAAGCTTCCATCAAAATTTCCCAATGTTCCACCCAGTCAAAGGGAAGAAGCAGCTGCAAAAATAAGCTGTATCAAAAAGAGTCATCCAGTTAGTCCCACCAGACCAATGCGGATCCGCATTTTACTCAAGATTTTTTTTGGTGCCAAAAAAGACAGGGGACTGGAGACTCATTCTGGATCTCAGCAATTGAAACAAATCTGTTGCCCAAACCAAATTCCGGATGGTTATAGTTCAGTCCATTCTCCCTTTTCTAAGGGAAGGCGATTGGATGTTCTTGATTGATCTCCGGGACGTGTATTACCACATCAAAATGGACAAATGCTCCAGGTGTCTCCTTCGCTTCCGGCTGGGAGCCAGTCATTACCAGTTTCGTGCCCTGCCATTCGGACTCTCTACAGCCCCCAGAGTGTTCACAAAGTTCATGGCAGTGGTTACAGCTCACTTGAGACTGCAAGGATTCCAGGTGTTTCCATATTTGGAAGATTGGCTCTTTACCGCCCCCACCAAGCATCTTCTGGTAACAGCACTGCATTACACTCTCTCACTAGCAAAACTTTTGGGGATAACTGTAAACTGGGAGAAATCCAGTCTGGCTCCGGTCCAGAAGATAGAATTTATCAGAGTAGTCGTCAACACCCACTCTGGTCTGGTGTCGCTCCCAGCTCACAGACTTCAGAGATTGAGGCTTCAGCTCTGAATGATACTCTGTCAAAACAAAGTCTCAGCGAGAGGGGTTCTTCAGGTTCTAGGATCCATGGCAGCTTTCATACCAATAGTGCCTCTTGCGAAACTGCACATGCGAATACTTCAATGGCTTCTTCTCTCTCAATGGTTTCCAAATTACCATCCTCTATGTTTTCAGATTCAGATGACCAATTCTTGCAAACAGGACCTTCTTTGATGGATGAGGCCAGACACAGAACTTTGGAGCTGTCCATTCCAACCCCCTCAGCCCAAAGCCATTGTGACCATGGATGCTTCCCTGGTAGGGTGGGGGGCCATTTCCAGGGAAAGACTGTCCAAGGCACATGGTCCACCTTGGAGGCCAACTCGCGTATTAACATTCTAGAACTATGAGCAGTGCGGTTAGTGTTGCAAGCATTCCAACCTGTTCTTTCTTCTGGAACGATTGCAATTCAGTCAGACGTGTCAGTAGTCTGATATAGCAACAAGCAAGGATGAAACAAGTCCTTCCCCCTGTGTCGAGAGGCCATGAGAAATTGACAGTGGGCGATAGCTTCCAACTGCTTTCTGATAGCAATGCATATCCTGAGGATTTCCAACATAATTGCAGACAAGTTGAGCAGATGTATCCTCTTGCCTCACGAGTGGTCTCTCAATCCCAAAGTAGCAGCAGAAATCTTCAGCCATTGGGGCCAGCCTTGCTGCGACCTATTCGCCTCCCCGCCAAACAAATGCAGCAGCTATTTTGCCCTATTTCCCCCAGAGGGGGAGTCCCTAAGGGACACTGTGATCCACAATTGGCCCACTGGACTACTTTATGCCTATCCCCCCAGTCCTCTGATACCTCAATTCATAAACAAAAGCCATTCAGTTGAAATGCAAAGTGATCCTCATAGCCCCATTTTGGCCACCACAAGTTTGGTTCCCCTTCCTTTGGCCTCATCTGTTATGTTGACCGTGGATTCTGGATCCCCTTCCAGACCTAATTTCTCAACCCCAAGGACTGAGTCATCTGAACCTGTCCAGTCTCAAGCTGACAGCTTGGTTTCTCCACTTCCGTTAGTCGCCAGGCAGGATGATCTCACCTCACCTGTTCGTGACATTATTCTGACCTCTCATAAATGATTCACCAGAAGACTATATTTGGACAAATGGAAAAGATTCTCTATTTGGTCAAAGGAAAAGATGCTAGATCCGTATTCAGCTTCAGTCACAGCAGTTTTACAATTCATGTCTACGTTTTTTGAAGATGGAGCTCCATCCTCTACCACACGAGTACACTTAGCGGCTATTTTAAACTGTCGTAATGGATTGGATGGTAATCCCCTAATATCACTGCATTGACGTAAAACTTTTCTCAAAGGAGTTTCTCACATTATGCCTCCAGTCAGACTGCCTATAGAACATGGAAACCTCACTTTAGTTCTCCAGTCTTTGACTCAGCCTCACTTTGAGCCCACAGCGAAATGTGATCTCAAATTCTTGTCTTGGAAATCCCTATTCCTGGTAGCCATCATGTCAGACAGACGAATTTCTGAGCTTCAAGCATTATGCACCAAAAGACCCTATCTAATCTTCCATAAGGACAGAGCATCACTCCGGACAAACCCATCTTTCCTCCCCAAAGTTGTTTCTGACTTTTCCATCAATCCGACTATTGACTTACCAGTATTTTTCCTAAGTTTTTCTAATAAAGGGGAATACTGCCTGCATTCCTTGGATGTGCACAGACAATTGAGATTTTATTTAGACAGGACTAAAGCAATTCGTAAAACTGACCACCTTTTCATTTCCTTTTGTGGGCCTAGAATGAGAAATTCTGTCTCCAAGGTCACTTTATCTGAATGGTTAAGGGACTGCATACGTTTTATTTATTCATTTGCAAAAGAACCTATGCCAGTGAATATTAAAGCCCATTCTACTAGATTTATGGCAACATCTGTAGCCTTCCATTCCAGAGCTTCTATGGATGATATCTCTGCAGCAGCCACTTGTGCTAAACCTCACACTTTTATCAATCATTACAAATTGGTTGTGGTTTCCAGAGGGAGAGCTGCCTTCAGCTCAGTGGTACTCAGGAATGTTCTTCCATAAGGGCCACCCAAGGATCACAAGGTAGCTGGGGATTCTGTCCCATCAGAGATGACTTTAAAGAAGATTAACAACATCAGATAAAGAAGTTGGGTCTTACCATAACGTTCCATCTGTGTTGTTGATCTTCTTTCATTCATCACTTCCCACCCTCCTTCCCCCGCCAAAGGCTCCAGGGGGTACTTTGGGTCAAAGTGGTGTCTTAGGGCATTTGCGCAGAAATGGCATCTGCTTAACTTGTATAACATGGACAAACTCGATCTGAGGTAACGGGGAGAAAGGCTTTGTGGGTAGAAGCTTAGCTCAAGAGTTTTTGGCTGGCGCAAGCTTGGTGTTAGGCCGACTCTGTTCCGAGGACTCAGAACTGAATCCATCAGTGATGAATGGAAGATGATCAACAACACAGATGGAATGTTATGGTAAGACGCAACTTCTTTTTTCCCATCCAAACCCACTAGTAATAAGTAAAATCCCCGATGTTACACCCATTCAGAAGGAAGCAGTATCAGCAGAGATAAACAAGTTGGTAGGGGAAAAAAAGTCATCCAAGAGGTCCCCCCAGACCAGAAAGACTCCGGAACTTATTCAGAATTATTTTTAGTGTCAAAGAAAGGAGGGACTGGAAACCAATTTTGGATATCGGTAATCTAAATCATTCAGTTCGGTACATAAAGTTCTGGATAGTCACAGTTTAGTCCATTCTGCCTTTTCTGCACAAGGACGATTGAATGTGATTGATAGATCTTCAGGATGCGTACTATTACATAAAAATGAACAGGTGGTCCAGGAGATAGCTATGCTTTCAGGTGAGAGCCAATCATTACCAATTCAGAGCTCAGCTCTTTGGTCTCACCACAACCCCCATGGTGTTTATCAAGTGTATGGCAGTAGTAGCAGCTCACTTCAGATTGCAGGTATTCCGTGTGTTTCCTTGTTTGGATGACTGGCTCATAACTACGACCAGGCATCATCTGATTCAAGCTGTCGAACCAACACAGATATTGGAATTCATTAGTGCCTTAGTGTAGTCAAACAGCTTTCATCCTCTGTCCAAAGTTCAGCGTATTCAGGACCAGGTCAAAAAGATCATTTAAAATTCTCTTTCAGCTCAACTGATTCTCCAAGCCTTGAGATCTATGTCAGCGGCAATCATTCTGGTTCTGTTGCCCAGGTACCATATGAGAATTCTTCAATGGACACACACAACTCAATAGTCCATTCTCCATCATCTATTATCCAGTCAGGTCAAAATAACCCAAGTTGCAAGAATTGTCTTTTATGGTGGATACACTCCAGTCAACTACAAAAAGGTCATGATCACCAAGTGATCAGATGACCACCTCGGCCAGGAAGAGGAAACCACGGCTGATCTTGTCTGAGGGACCTGAGGACTTTCTTCAAAGTTTTGACCTGAGTAGTAGTACAGCTACTCTGAAGTACGTAAGGGGTCAGGTCCTCACCGTTTTGTAAATGCAGACGTTCGTAAAAAAAAAAAAACAAGACAGAAGACTAAGCATAACTCTCCTTATACTCCTCTTTCCAGGGACCATCAGAAAGAGTGGTTAGATTTTCCCAGAGACTCTCTAAAGTTATGTTTCTAAAGCCCCCTCACAGTTCTTTTCTTCTCCTTTTAATGATCCCTGTTTATACAAGAGAGACAGAGACTCCTCTTCTAAGGATGAAGAATATGAATCTGAAGTGGACTCCCTCTCCTGATTCTTATTTAGAGAAACTTTACTTTGGTGACATGGTCTTGAAAGCAGTGCAGTACTTCCTGTTGGAAGGCAAGCAGAAGTCAGATGTGCAGAAGAGTTGTTATGACCACTTGTATATGAAAGTTCCAAAACTTTCAGCCATACCTCCAGTAATAGAAACACTGTAGGATACTTTCTCTACACCTCTGCTAATTCCAGAATTCCAGTCTCCTGCTAAGTTTCTCATTCCCATAAATTTCTTTATAAAAAAATCCTTTGATCCTGTTGTGATTTCCCTGGAGTTTGCCAAACATACCAAGCTACTACCATCTCCGTAAGCATTACCCAATGACAAAGGTAGCAGGTCTGTGCATATGTATAGAAAGAATGTGTACTCTTTTCCTACACCTTCTTTCCTTGCAGTTGACTACCAGACACACATTGTTAGGGTGCTTTTATCTTATTTATTTATTTATGTATTTATCGGGCACATTCATAAATCTGTGTCAAATAGGCTAGGTACAGACAGTAAGAATTCTGCAATTTCCCTTCTGAATTCTGCCACCCAACTGGCTATGTATTCCATTATATGCAGCTGATGCAACTTCCAGAGCAACTGCTAGTGATCCTGTTTTGAGAATATATTCCTGCTTAAAGTTGCAGCCCATTCCACAGAAAATTACATCCAAACTGCACTGCTAGATGTCCCACCTGGATGGTTAGATGGATAGAATCTGTTTGGTCCTGCTGTAGCAACATACTGTAGAGAGGTAAGATTATGCAAGATGTTAAGCAGGTCTTCCTTTCTCCTGCCTCTAAATTTGATGAATTATCACTGTAAGGCTGGCTTCTTGTCTGTAAGGTGCACAAGTCTCAGCAAAAGGTCAAAATGTTTACAAGAAAGAAATTTCAGGACAAACCAAAATCAGGCTTCAGATGACATAAATCATCTTTTACAGACAAGCCAGCTACTTTGTGAATTTCAGCCCCTGTGTGCGCAACCTTGGCCTTTCCTTCCTCCATCAGAGGAACATTATATTTCCCCTTCCTGTTTGGAAACTAGTAACCCAGCATCATAGAGAGCAGCTAGAAGATGTCTTGGTTCATTCCCTCAGTGAACTCTGGTATTCCATAGGTTCCATCAAACCAACAACCCCGTGTTGTATCTGTTATGCAAGAGTTGTTCCAGCAGTGAACTAGAAAGATAGATGTTCTTCGTGTTTCACTGTTGCAGTCCTCACATATGGGTTATCCGGCTCCCGATAGCCCTCAGTCAGCCCAATACCAGAGTCCTTGGTATAAGATGTTGGCTGCCGCCGGTTGTAAAACTGATGTCAGTACGTCAGTTATAAAGGGAGGCAGCCGATGCCATTTCCTCAGTCTTTCTTGCCACGGATCTCGAAGCAGATGCAATTCGCACTAGTGCCAGTCGACCGTTTACCTTTGTTTCGCTTTCCGACTACCAAGTTGACGCCTTCAGATAAGTACCCCATTGGGGATCCTCTTTTCTTGCTTTAACGAATGTCCGATAAAGTTAGTAACTGTTTTGCCTGTGGAAAACAGATTACACACCGTGATTTCCATTCCTATTGTATAACTTGTTTGGGCCTTAAGCACGACGTCCCTAACTTCAATCTCTGTGCTTCCTTTAACCCGTGTACCATACGCTGTAGAGCTAAGATTTTGTGTAAGCATTTTGGAGTCTGGCCTAAGTTCGCCGGTATGGCGTCTTCTGGTCTCCCAACTTCGGATATTCTTAGGAAACGCAAAGACAAGGACTGCAACAGGCCTAGGGTTAAATCTACTGATGACGCTCCGGTGAAATTGGTCGTCAGCACAGCAGTAGTCAGTGAGGCACTTTCGCAGCCCCTGCAGTCTGCAGATTTTCAGCCACAAGCCTCTGCCGAGACCTTTACGGAGTCCTCCATGCCGCAGGCTGCAATTTTGTGTTCAGACCCTCCACCTAGATGGGTCCGGAGCCGCTTTGCAGGCACCAGCTTCTGACGCCTCTTCTTTTCGACATGAGACCAGAACCAGACCGACTACCTTAGCTCAGACTTCTGCAGTGGTTAGGCCTCCTGAGTCCCACCGGATTGCTAGTAAACCTTCCAGCCACAAACCTACTCACAAGCAGGCGTTTCCCCTCCTGCACCTCAGTCCCAGTTGGTAAAGATGGCTAGTGATCTTCTTTCTCTTATTAGGGGCTCTCACCCCCCCCCCCTCGAAGAGGGCTAGGGAATTATCTCCTGATGTTTTGTCTGTCTCAGATTCTGAGATTTCCAGTATGTCTACCGGTGAAGAAGGAAATTCTCAACTTTTTTCTTGCTTTGCGGATTCTGATGCTGAGGACTCTATCCCTTCTGCCTCCCCTCCAGAAGTTTTTTCTTTTGGGGATACTTTGAATACACTTAGGGAGCATTTTAAATTGGAATGTCAGGATTTTCCATAGTCTAAGAAAAGAATCAGGGAATTTTTAAATTTGCCACAGCATAAGCCTCTGGCTATGCCTCCAGTTTGGAAGTTGTGGATGATGTTTTCATGAAAAATTCTTTAACTCCTAATTCGGTTCCTCCTGCCTCCAGAAACCTAGATAGATATTACAGGGTTCCTGAATCTCATCAATTCCCTTTTAGAAACCCTTCTGCTGATCCAGAAATTATTTCCTCAAGGCCCCAAGGGTGTTAAGGCTACTACTGCTAGAAACCGTGTGCCTTCTGATAAGGAATCTAGGGCCTTGGACAGGTGGGGTAAAAAAGTCTATACTTCTGCAACTCTTGCCATTAGATCCGTGAATTGTCTTTTTTTGGCTTATCTACTGCTCCCAGAGTTTTTACGAAGTGCCTGGCTCCAGCCATTGCTTTTTGCAGGCAGAGAAACATACAAATTTTTCCTTACCTGGACGACTGTTTCATTCAAGCAAACTCCCCAGAACAATTAGAAAAGGATTTGGATTTCGTGAAGAAGATTCCCACCTCTTTGGGTTACACTCTCAACGAAAAGAAGTCAAAGTTGGTTCCTTCAAGGGAGATTGTTTTCCTGGGAGCGAGTCTGAATACAGCCACCCAAATGGTATTCCTTGTTCAACAGAATCAAGAAGATCTTTCCGCTTACTTCATGAACTTGGCAAGCATGACCCAGCTCTCTGCAAGGCAATTCCTGCAAGCACTGGGGTTCATGGCATCATGTATTTTGATGATCCCATATGCAAGGCTGAATATGAGAAAACTTGAATGGTACCTCAAGAATCTTTGGTGTCATCACACAGGACTTGGACTTGATTCTTTCCCTGATTCCCTGTCTACAAATGGAGCTCCTCTGGTGGGCGACAGCCTGTTCTCAGAACAAGGGTCTGCCAGCTAGACTCTCACCACAGACGCCTCAGATGTTGCATGGGGGCTCATCTGGGGGGCAGGGGCATACAGGGGACTTGGAGCACCCAGCAGATTCATCTGCACATAAACTTAAAAGAATTGATGACAGTGCAGCAGGCCCTGCTGGCTTTCAATGACCTACTCTGCTAATCAGGACAAGAGAATACCACAGTCATGTGGTACATCAACAAGCAAGGGGGTATTCACTCTTACCCCTTGTGCAGACAAAGCATGAGACTATGGTCCATAGCAGCATCCATGGGCTTACATCTAATAGCCCACTATCTCCCAGGGAGGCTAAACTCCTTGGCGGATCATTTGAGCAGACATGTTCTGGATCCTCACGAGTGGCAACTGAGCAGGGACATTTTCCATCACATCACTCATCATTGGGGCACCCCACAAGTGGATCTTTTCTCCTCTCACACCAGTCATCTCCTTCCAACCTTCTGCACCAGGGAGTTTCACAGCAAAGCTTGGAGGGTGGATGCATTGTCCTTCCCATGGACACATCTCTCAGTTTATGCATTCCCTCCTCTGCCTCTTCTTCCCAGGGTGCTGCTAAAGATAAGGGATGAAAAACCAAAGGCTATTCTGATAGCTCCAGATTGGCCCAGGCAGCATTGGTATCCCCTCCTTCGCAGCCTTTCCCAGGCTCAACCTTGGCATCTTCCCCTGGTACCAGATCTGTTGGTTCAGGGAAGGGGGAAAGTTCCTTCATCCTCATCTTCAAACTCTGCATTTAACTGCCTGGCTAGTACCTTAAATCTTTCCCAACAGGTGGTTGAAGTTCTTCATGAGGCCAGGAGGCCTAGCACAAGAAAATCCTTTGCAGATAAATTGAAGAGATGTTGCTCTTGGATGTTAGCTAAAGGAGAAGACTCTCCTCATCCTTCTCTTTCCCTCATTCTTGACTACCTAGCAGGATTGCTTAATGGTGGACTTTTTTTCTTCAGTCAAAATTCACGCTTCAGCAGTTTTGTCTCATTGTTCTTTTGAGCAACCCATTTTTTTTTCACCCCTTGATGAAACAGTTCCTGAGGGGAGCAATAATCTTAGACCTCCCAGAAGAGCTCCTACTCTTGCTTGGGATCTTAATTTTGTCCTGGAAAAACTTACTCTGCCTCTCTTTGAACCAGTTGACTCTGCAGATTTGAAGTTTCTGTCCTTGAAGACTGCTTTCCTTTTAGCTATTACTTTAGCTAGAAGGGTTTCTGAGCTGCAAGCCTTAATTGCACTAGAGCCTTTCATTATTTTTCAATCAGATCGGGTTTCTCTGAGAACCAATCCCTCCTTTATAGGTTCATAGGTTCATAGATTAGTACTAAGCTAACTGCCCTTGTGAGCCATTTTAAGCCTAGCCAATTATCCCTTGTGAGACTCAAACCCTGTACCTTGTGTTTGTAAGGCAAACACCTTACCATTAGGCCACCCTTATGCCTAAGGTAGTTTCCAGTTTAACCCTTAACCAGTCTATTCACCTGTCTACATTCTTCAACAATCCCCAAAATAAAGAGGAAAGGATTCTGCACTCTCTTGATGTGCATAGACAGCTGAGATTTTACTTAGGACTTAATCCTTTCGAAAATCTGAACAGCTATTGGTTAGTTTTGCTCCTGGGGCTCAGGGTAAAGCTAATTCAAAACAAACCATCTCCAAATGGATTGCTCATTATATTCACTTTTGTTACCTGCAGCATGGGAAGGTTCCCCCTCAGGGTATTAGGACCCATTCTACTAGAGCAGACTCTACCTGTGCAGCCTTTGTGAGAGGTGTGCCTACTGAGGACATTCTAAGCAGCTACTTGGTCTTTTGTCCATACATTCACAAAGCATTACAATCTACCTTTGTTTTCTAAATCCAGGGCTGGTTTTGCCTCTGCAGTTTTGCAAGGCCTCCTTACCCAACCCTTAATCTGTGATCCTTCCTTCCCCCTTTGTCTTCTTACTGGGCTTTGGGAATCAATCCATATGTGAGGACTGCATCAGTGAAACACGAAGAACATAGTACAGTTGTATACACTTACCATAAATGTAGATGTACGAGTGTATTGACTGTTGCAGTTCTGGTTTCCCACCCTCCATTCCCCCTTTTTTCCTAAGGCACAGACTATGGATTTTTTTTTTATTTTTGTGTATGACATATGTCCAGGGTGCTACCATTCCTGGATTAGCCTTCTTTTGGGGGCTTCTGACAGTTAAGGCAAGAAAAACTAAGGAAATGGTGTCGGCTGCCTCCCTTTATACCTGACATACTGACATCAGTTTTACAACCGGCAGCAGCCAACATCATGTACCAAGGACTCTGGTATTCGGGCTGATTGAGGAAAACCCGTATGTGAGGACTGCAACAGTGAATACACTCGAACATCTACATTTATGGTAAGTGTACACACCTGTACTTTCCTTCCCACCAACAGAGAAAAGGGTTTTACTCAAGACCTTTCCTAGATTCCAAAGAGGAGACAATCAGATTTCACCCGCATGTGTGGACTTCAGTAATTCCAGTTCATCCTGGCCATATACAGGGAGTATATGCATCAGGACAAACCAGAATTCCAGTATAGAATTGTCACGATTTCAAGAGTTTAGAGGAGTCCCTTTATATAAATAATTTTATTTCTAAATTACTACTCAGACAAGCTCCTCGTGGGTCTGCAGAGTGGTCCTAGCAGCAGGGAACTCAGAAAAGCGACCACTTTCTGGATTTAAGTATCTTTGCTTTTTTTCACTTGGAATAGCTTCTGTAGCTTACCCTGAACTAGCTTGAACTGTTTTTTAACTGTTTGCTGCATTATTTTAAAATCTGCACTTAGTTACATTTTAGTCGAATTTGATCGAAAGTTTGTTGTTTGTTTAATTTAACTGTGGAGGCTGCCCACTAAAGTGTGCTAGCCTGTGTAACTAATTTATCACTGTTCCTGCATTTTCTGTGTGTTTCTACCAAAAAAACAAAAAAATAATCCTTGTTTTCCTGCCTTCCTCGACTAGTTTAGACCAGTTTACAGGCATTGCTGTATTCTGGGCTGTGGTGTAGTTCCTGTGTTGTCCATTACCTTACTTGGATAGAAGGAAGTTTCTTTGCTCACCAGTGGGAGTGGGGAGCCTTGAGCAGCCTACCTGTCCCTGTAGGAAGTGACCTCAGCACAAGAAGCTGTAGTAATTGGTTGTTTTGGGCCATTTCTAGCTCGTTTGTAGTTCACTGTTTAAAATCCGCCTCTGGGCGTTTTTTTCTGGCTATACTACTCAGACAAGCTCCTCGTGGGTCTGCAGAGTGGTCCTAGCAGCAGGGAACTCAGAAAAGCGACCACTTTCTGGATTTAAGTATCTTTGCTTTTTTCACTTGGAATAGCTTCTGTAGCTTACCCTGAACTAGCTTGAACTGTTTTTTAACTGTTTGCTGCATTATTTTAAAATCTGCACTTAAAGTTACATTTTAGTCTAATTTGATCGAAAGTTTGTTGTTTGTTTGTTTAATTTAACTGTAGAGGCTGCCCACTAAAGCGTGCTAGCCTGTGTAACTAATTTATCACTGTTCCTGCATTTTCTGTGTGTTTCTACCAAAAAAACAAAAAAATAATCCTTGTTTTCCCGCCTTCCTCGACTAGTTTAGACCAGTTTACAGGCATTGCTGTATTCTGGGCTGTGGTGTAGTTCCTGTGTTGTCCATTACCTTACTTGGATAGAAGGAAGTTTCTTTGCTCACCAGTGGGAGTGGGGAGCCTTGAGCAGCCTACCTGTCCCTGTAGGAAGTGACCTCAGCACAAGAAGCTGTAGTAATTGGTTGTTTTGGACCATTTCTAGCTCTTTTGTAGTTCACTGTTTAAAATCCATGTTTGCACGGTAAACTTTTTCCTTGCTCCGCCAAGTGTGCTCTTCAAATTTTCCCTTAAGGAAGCTCTACTCTTAGTATAACCAGACTACTTACTATATTATAAGCCTAGCACTTGTTCTCAATACTTCTCTACTAAGTAAGCACTCGCGTACTAAGTAAAACACTACATCTACTTACCACCCCTGTGAATATCCACTTCCCTTAAAGGTACAGCACTCCCTTATACTGTTCTAGCATGTCGAGTGGTAGATCACTGGCTTCGTCTCCAGTTCAGCTGGTCAATCTGGGTATCTTGAGACAATGCTACAATTGTCTCATGTACACAGACAACCCTCTCCTCCTCCCAACAAACACAAATACATGTGAGAGATGCAACTATATAGCCAAACTGGAGGCTGAACTCTCTCAACTCAGGGCTGGCATGCCCGGACAGGAGGAGATGGCAACCACACACACAACAATCCCAGTCCCACATAGACCTACCACAACTGCAAACCAAACACATAAAAACACAAAGACATACTCGGAGGCTCTAATAAAAACTTACCAAAACAACAGAGGCTCCCAAAGCAGACACCCAAAAATCCACCACCTCAAAAC
The DNA here is from genome assembly GCF_019279795.1 of Protopterus annectens. Classification (NCBI taxonomy): domain Eukaryota; kingdom Metazoa; phylum Chordata; order Ceratodontiformes; family Protopteridae; genus Protopterus; species Protopterus annectens. Next base: position 1,183,906,521 of record NC_056735.1, on the reverse strand, counting down.
AAAACACATGCAACACATACTTCAATAAATCAGTGTGTCAACCAATCACAGCCCTTAAGGCCAAACACCTTGCCTGATACACTAGTAATAGGTGACTCTGTAGTCAGACACACTGATGTCCCGCTGACCAGGCTGAACAAGGAGAAGGTGACTGTGAGCTGTCTATCGGGAGCTAGGATCCGCCACATAACACACGCACTCAAGTCACTCCAAAGCAAGTACAAATATGACTCCGTCATTGTCCATGCTGGTGTGAATGACCTGAGACGTACCTCCCTGGACTACATGAAAAGAGACATAGAGGAGCTCTCCGATTATGTAGCCCAGGCTGGTATGACCCTGACCCTGAGCAGCATCTTGCCCTCACCAAGAATGATACCACAATACAAAGACTAGATGATCAGCTTTAACAATTGGCTCAAGTACTGGTGTCATTCTAAGGGGATCCAATATCTGTCTGCCTGGGATGACATGTTGGACAAGCCACGCTGCTTCGCAAGGGATGGCTTAAACCTGTCACCACTGGGCTTCCGGATATTGGCTAAGGCTCTTGCCACCCCATAGTGCCTTTTTTAGGCAAGGCTCAAAAGACAAACCCACCTCCTTAGAAAACAATAATGGAAAAAACTAAGGGTAATGCTGCTCAACGCCAGAAGTCTAAATCTCAAGATGCAGGCACTTGATGCACTCCTCAGCATGGAAAACATCGACGTCTGTGCAGTAACTGAAACCTGGTTCAAGGCTCCTGAGAGCACCCCAGCGTTACCAGGCTATACCTCGTATCATGCTTTTCGGCCCCAAAACCCGGGCCAAACCACAAAAAAGGGGGAGTGTCCATATTCAACAAGGACACCCACACCTCCAGGTTAGTAGCAACACATGAAGCATCAGAGACCATACAGGTGCAACTAACCATAGGCAAAACTGCTATACAACTGGTAGCATGTTACAGACCACCCTCCCAATCTCAAGAACTCCACTCAGCCTTCCTGAAGACATTGAAGGATATGAATGTATCACAAAATACCATCATACTGGGAGACTTCAACTACCCAAACATAGATTGGGTACATTATTCTAGCCCTAATACCCTAGCCCAAAGGTTCCTGGAATTCATAAATTCAAATGCACTGAAACAATTAATCACCTCTCCCACTAGGGGAGATAATATACTAGACCTGATCATCACAAACATGGGGACAAAATGCTCCACACCGGAAGTATACCCCTCACTAGTGAGATCTGACCACAAACTAATCACCCTGGATATACATATCCCACCTCCACCCCCAGCGCAAAAGACCACAGTGAAAAACTTCTCAAAAGCACATTTCACTCTTCTTAAGACTGAGATGGCATCCTTTAAGCCCACTGTGCCAGTGGATACCACATCCCACAATGCCGAATCCTTCACAAATGCTTTCTATGGACATCTCCAAGAATGCATGGATCATGCAATCCCAAACAAATCCAAGTCCCTTTCCACCAAAGGTAAGCGTCCTGTTTGGTGGACCTCAGCCATAAACAAATTGTATAACAAAAGAAGGAAGCTACTGCACGTCAGAGCAAAATCCCATTTAGGGAAGACATCTCTGATCAACATTAGCAGAAAACTACGTTCTCTCATAAAAACATCCAAGGCCAACTTTGAGAGAAAAATCGCTAAGGACACTAAAGATAACCACAAAGCCTTCTTCAGCTATGTTAGAAACCTGGGCGGAAACCCTCAGATATTTTCAGAGTTGGTTCACAACAATAGAAAATACACTGAACCCACAGATATTGCCAACATTCTGGCTGACAGGTTCAGTGTAAATTTCTCCCCCCCTCCACCCCCAAAAGAAGAAATACTTATCCCAGCTGAATGTAATCTCCCTGTCATCTCAGATGTCCAAGTGAGAACCGCCCTAAACAAAGCAAAAAACACAGCATCAATGGGACCTGACGGTATCCCGGGTTGCGTGTTACGTGAACTCCAAGAGGAGCTAAATCCACACATAAAAATGCTATTTAACCTTAGCCTTACTTCGGGATATGTACCTGAACACTGGCGTACAGCAACAGTGGTCCCACTTCACAAGGGGGGTGCCTCTACAGACCCTGGAAACTACCGCCCCATAAGCTTAACCAGCCTGGTCTGCAAAGCTATGGAAAGAATCATTATGGAACTCTTAAACAGAGACATAGGGGACCTACAGACACTTGACCCCACCCAGTTCGGCTTTGTAAAGGGCAGATCCTGCCTTTTAAACCTGGTTGACTTTTTCAAAACAGTCACTAGAGCCATTGACGAGGGCAAAGCAGTCCATACAGCATACCTGGACTTGGCTAAGGCCTTCGACACAATACCCCACTCAGGCATCATAGATAAGCTCAACAGCTTAAATGTAAACCCTTATGTCACTAGATGGGTTGCAAACTGGCTAAAGGACAGAACCCATAAAGTTAAAATCGCTGGAGCAATGTCAGACTCAAAGCCAGTCACAAGTGGTGTCCCACAGGGATCTGTCCTGGGACCCCTCTTATTCGGCATTTATTTCTCAGATGTTAAAGCAAACATGGGAGGGCTGTGGCTGACAAAGTTCGCAGATGACTGCAAACTAGGCGTCATAGTCGATACACCAGCAGACACACACATCCTACAAAAAGGCCTCACAGAAACGGACAACTGGTGCCGGAGTCACGGCCTTAAACTAAATGCCAAAAAATGTATAGTCATCCCCTTTGGGAAAAACAAAGTACCCACAAATTATCACATAGACAGCAACCCACTGAATACTGAAAAATTAATGAGAGACCTAGGGACCCAAGTCGACAGTGACCTCTCATTTGATACCCACGTTGCCAAAGTGGTTAAAAAACATTCTACCTTGCACACCTCATCATGAAGGGATTCACATCCAGATCCAAGGGGTTCATTGTACCCCTATATTCCTCCCTCATCAGACCCATGATTGAGTACAATGCCCCATTTGGTATGTACCTCACCCGGCATTTGCAACAGCTGGAGAGACCACAAAAGTACCTCACCAAGAGAACATATGTCTTATTCTGCCAGACTAAAGAAACTTCAGCTCTATTCAGTATCATACCGCCTGCTCAGAGGTGATCTCTGCCTGACGTACAAGGCCATGTCCAATCAGGATCTGATGGACATGCTCCACCTCAAAAAATCCAAGTCCATCAGGACCACGAGAGCTAAAGACTTAAACCTCGGCACAAGTATGAATAGGACATGCTGGAGGGATAGATTCATAACCCAGAGGCTTCCCATGCTTTGAAACAAGATCCCGGTTCGTATTAGGCAGAGCCCCTCGCTGACTCTCTTCAAGAGAAGTCTTGATGAGTGGATGGGAGATCGTAAGTTTACCCCAGGGGTCACATCTGTGTCACTGCTAGACAGGGGCACAGTAAACTAATTCTATTATATAAGGGGACCTTCATTGTGTCACTACTAGACACAGTATTCTAAATTTATTCTGTACATTTTTGTACCATTTCATGGGGTGGCAAATGCCACATCACTTTGGCTAGGCTTACAAATGCCCCAGGGCAGATAGCCTAGTACTATACTATGAAACTATAATCTATCCAGTTCTAAATTCTCCTCTTCCTCCAAAAAAGAGACTGACTCCAGAAAATTCCTTTTATAAGTTTTATTGAGATAAGTGCTTTTATCTATGTAGACTTCAGATCCAGTTCTTACTTTCCACTGAGGAGGGAAACTGGAGATGTATTCTGGATTTGTGAATTGTCAGTACCTTCTTAATTGTGCCAAAACTCAAAATGTTAACTTTGCAAACTCTTGTCCCAAAGATACTTCCCCAGGCATTCTTAGTTTGGGTTTAAATGATACATATCTGCACATTGCAGTTCATTCAGATCACAGAAAATTCTTGAGATTCTGTGCCTTAGTTTCCTTTTCAATTTTCTACTTTGCCCTTTGTTTTTTCTGCTGCTTCAGGGTGTTCACAAAATGCCTAGCTTGTGTCTTTTTTTACAGGGTTTAGGAGATTCCTATTTACCCCTAGCTAGACTATCAACCCCCCCCCCCCCCCGAGCCTCATCAGTAGACTAACTTCTTTCAAAACTCCTCTTCACCATACATCTCTTTCACCACCTGAGTTTCATCATAAACCTCAAAACTCTGTTGTACTTCCTTCCCAGGATCTGATATCTCTAGGCTAGAGAGACTTCTGTTTCAGCAAGAGCCTGCCTTCTTTCCTGAAGATAAAATGTAATTTCTTATTGCTTATTTTCAGTTTTTCCTTACTACAGATTTTACCTCAACCAGAGAGGTTTTGAGAGCAGAGGTACACAGCTTCTGTGATGCGAATGATACCTTTTGCCCGAATCCACATGAAGACATTCCATGGGTACCTCAAAAATTTGCTTGGGAGGAACATTGCATCACTGAGCTTCTCAATTTCTGTCCTGCACAAAGAAGTTATTTCTTTGGTCCCTCAACTAGATATGTTAATCCAGGAGCACCTGATCCAGTGCCCTTTCCTGGAACTCTTCACGGATGCATCAGACTTGGCATGAGGAGCATGTTCTATGAACATTGTCCAAGGTTTCTGATGATAGAAAGAAAGGAAATGTCACATAAATATCAGAGATAAAACCACCGATTGTAATTCTTCAATCCTAAAACCTTTTGGACTCCAGGCCTTATCCTAGTAGTGGCATACAATAACATGGTGAATGTGGTACTTAAACAGGGGAAAGAAAATCCTTCTGCCACTGCAGACTTGCCATGTCTACCTGGGATATAGCCATTCAGCACAATCTTTCCTAGAAGTCAATTTACAATCCCTCAGAGAGGAATACTGTGGCAGACTATTTGAGCATGTCCTAGGCAGATCCTCATGAATGGATATTGAACAGGGAGGTCTTCCTGCAGGTTGCCAGTCAGTGGGGTACTTCTCAAATAGGTCTGTCTTCCTCCTCTCTGAATAGGCAACTCATGCGTAGAGTTTTTGGAAAATGATTCACACCCTTCTCATGAAAGGGGAAATTCCTCTGTACCCCATTCCCAAAGTTCATCTCAGAATCAAAAAGGATAACCCAAACATCTTGATGGTGACCACCTATTGATCCAGACAAAACTGGTTCTTCTCTTTCATCTGACCCAGTCATCAGAAGTTACCTCACAAGGTGGACTTTTTCACATAACACAAGGGTTCTGTCACTTGTCCAACTTAAACCGTAAATGTAACACTTTGGAAGATTGGATTTTGACTCCATTTAGGTATCTTTTCTCTGAGGACATACTGTTGGCACTACAAGAGGCTAGAAAACCTGATACCAAAAAATCTTATGCTTCAGAATAGAAGGGATTTTCTATCAGGTTCTAGAGTAACCCTCAGAACAAACCCTTACTTTGTGCCTAAGATAGTTAATGAGCATTCTTTAAATCCATCAACCTCACCATCTCTTTCCCCTCCTTTAAACAAAGGTGAAAGAATTTTGCAATCTTCAGATGTCGACAGACACCTTAGATTTTGCCTTGTCAAAACTAAGGCTATCAGGAAGTCATGTCACCTTATTTATTTCTGAACAAAAAGTGGGGTTACCCAGGCTTAAGACAGACAATGTCTAGACAGACCAAGTAGGGTTACCCAGTCTCAAGACGAATAATGTCTAGATGGACATCTTTGGCCATTTCCTTTGGTTACACCTTTCATGGAAAATATTTCTCTTGTCAGTTAGTCCATTCTTCCAGAGCTGCTGCTACTTCTTGAGCCTGTTTTAGGGTCTAGGGACTAGAACCGTTTTAGAAGCAGCCACTTGGATGGACATCCATTCACATTTTTACTAGGCATTATAAGCTTTTTTAAACACTTTTATTGAATTATCACTTATGACGTAGGCAAATTTGCATTTATATAAAAGTAATAAAACTGTATTTAGTTCACATTTGCAAACATTGTACTTCATGTATATTGCCATGTTTCATATAACTTAAGCATCATTACATAAATTATTCAGTTCTTGCCTTTTTTTTCTTTTTAAACAAGAAACATCTTTATTAAACCATCACTTATGACATAGGCAGTCATACGTTTATGTACATGAAAACAAACCACACCAGCACATTCCTAGTTGCAAGCATTTTACATAAACCATACTGACACAGCTGCAAACGTAAAGCATTGTAAGCTTGTTGCTTTCTCTTTGAGTTGTTTGCTAGATCTAATTTTCAAGGAATTTTAGACACCAGCTCAGTTACTCAGTCCTCCCACTCAAGTATCTAAAAAGCTCTTGGAATATTCCCATACATTATTAATATTGCAACACTGATTAAGTTGTATAAGATCTCACCTTAACGGTCGTTGTCCAGCTCATCACTGTTGCAGTACCAACACTCGCCCTCCTTTTTCACATTCTCTTTCTTTTTTTTGGCCAAGGTAAGTATTGCAATCCTTTCTTCTTTTGGCATTTGTTGTGTGTATGTATATCTATATATATATGTGTATGTATATATATATATATATGTTTATGTATATATGTAGGTATATTTATTTCCCTTTGCCTCTTCTTTTTTGCCTCACCTAACTCTGTGTTTTCTGGTCTGGGGGCAAAAAACTCCTGAGGGTTTTCATGCCCTTAATGCCCCTTATGTAGTGCTTAACTCTTAATTGCTTTGGGCATACATCGGAAGTATAGCACGAGAGGAGAGCACCCAGGCTTTGGTATGCTAGCCAGATATACAGTATCCTTGGCAGGATACTTCCTTTGTGTTTTTTACACAACTGTACTTTCTCTACCACTCAACATGTTATGTCATAACCTTAGACTTTCTGTAACAATAAAAGAGTAACACCTCAAGTCCAACAATAAAACTGTAATAAAATGTAAGTGGCTATATTCCTCCTCACACTCCACTTTGTCCCTGAAACTTTATGGGGATTTTCACCCAAACCACGGCCCTGCATACCAAGTTCCCACTGCAGCTACCTCCCTGCTATCCAGCACTGCCATCTCAATTTCACTGTCTTCATGGTACTCAAATTTAACCCCTGTTAAACGTGAATTTGTGAAGAATCTGTAAATAAAAAAAATAATCAAGACCTCCATGTATGTCTAGCTTTACTCCCTCGATATCCCAGTTGTAAGTGAGAGTTTGTTAAAACAAGAAGCAAGTGACAATGAAATCATTCTCTTTGGTTTCAACATACTTCGAAAGGATAAGAAATGTTAAAGGTCAGAAGGCGTAGCTGTCATTTACAAAAACACTTTAGAACTCATCCCATTTCACCCTAATATCCCAAAATTCCGTAGTGCAAACAACTACTAGCCCACCTGAAAATTAATCACATATTTTTTTTTGTATTTGAGCCCTCTATTTCCCACCTGCAAATATTACCTTCACTGAAAATATCATTCACCACTTTTTTGATAACATTCATCATAAAACATTGATTTTAAGGAAATCTTAACATTAACTGGCCCTTAATATGAACAACCCCAAAGATTCATTAACCTTTTCCAGATTCGCTCAGCTATACTTTCCACCACCAGACTCTACAAAATGCTAACGGGAAATTCATTCTAGATTGGATTCTAGCTATCCTAACAAACTAAAACCGTATGGTTCCAACTTATGTCATGAGGGAGCAATGTAGCCCATCTTAGCAAGTAAACTATAATCAGATAAGCAACTTAACCAAATTTGACTAAGACTAGTTTGTGTCATCTTTATGTCACTTTATTTGGAGTTTAAGAACTATTCCCATTGATGAAGCTGTCTCTCATTTTATTGACACTCCTCTGAAAATTGTAAATAATTTAGCCCTGTAAGAACAAAAATGGCAAAACCTAACTTAACTGCATGAGTGTCAGAAGAGAGACAACAGCTCATGCTGAAAGAGACAAAGCCTTGAAGTAATGGTGCAGAAATAAAACTGAGCATATTGTTCAAAAGTTTTGACACCTCCAAAACCATACTAAGGAACTTGTTAAAACAGACAAGAAAACTTGTTACATTAGCCTTCAACATAGGTTCATAGGTAGGTACTAGGCTATTGGCCCTAGGGCCTATATAAGCCTAGCCAAAGGTACCCTGGCTTTTGCCACCCAAGAAAATTATTTTCCTGTGCCACTGTCGAGCAGAGCCACAGAAGTGATCCCCGGGGTGAATTTCCTATCTCCCATCCAATCATCAAGATTTTTCTTGAAGAGCACTAATGAAGAGCTTTGTTTGATATAGATAGGTAGTTTGTTTCAGAGTATGGAAAGTCTTTGGGACAGGAATCTATCCCTCCAGCATGTTCTGTTTATTGTGGTGACAAGGTTTAGGTCCCTAGACCGTGTAGCTCGTAGGGTTTGGGATTTCTTTAAGTGGAGAATGTCTAAAAGCTCTGGGTTTGACATAGCTTTGTGTGTTAGGCAGAGATCGTCTCTGAGTAGGCGATATGCAACGGAGTAAAGCTGCAGTTTTTGAGATTGTCTGCATAGGGCATCTGTTTGAGGTAGGTAATCCTCTTTGTGAGGTATTTCTGTGGCCTTTCCAGTTGTTGTAGATGTCTTGTGAGGTACATACCAAAAGGGGCATTGTACTCTATAATGGGTCTAATGAGTGACGAGTAGAGGGGAACAATGACCTCTTTTTTCCTGGATGAGAAAACCTTTTGTGATGAGGTGTGCCACGTAGAAGGATTTCCTGACTACTGTGGCGATGTGATTATCAAAGGAGAGACTACTGTCCACCTGTGTCCCAAGGTCTCTTATCACACTTTCAGTGTTAAGTAGACTACCGCCTATGTGGTAGTTCATGGGTACTGAGTATTTACCAAAAGGGATGACAATGCACTTTTTGGCATTGAGCTTGAGGTCATGGCTTTGACACCAGGCATCTGTCTCAGCGTGGCTCTTTTGTAGGCTGTCCACATCTTTTGGAGTTTTGATTATGGCTCCTAGTTTGCAGTCATCTGTGAACTTCGTTAGCCAAAGACCTTCTGTGTTGGCCTGTACTTCAGAGAAGTAGATACCAAACAGGAGAGGACCCAGGACTGAACCCTGTGGTACTCCACTTGTCACTGGTCTGAAGCTGGATTTGGAGTCTGCTACTTTCACAGTGTGGGTTTTGTCAGTGAGCCAGTTGGCAACCCATCTTGTGACATAGGGAATTATACCTAGTTTAGTGAGTTTATCTATAGTTTCAGAGTGGGGGATGTTGTCGAAAGCCTTGGCAAGATCTAGATAGGCTATGTGAACCATCTTACCCTCATCTACGGCTTTGGTGACAGCTTCAAAGAAGTCTATCAGGTTTAGGAGACAGCTGCAAACATAAAGCATTATAAGCTTGATGCTTTCTCTTTGAGTTGTTTGCTAGATCCAATTTTCAAGGAGTTTTGGACACCAGCTCAGTTACTCAGTCCTCCCACTCAAGTATCTAAAAAGCTCTTGGAATATTCCCGTGCGTTATTAATATTGTAACACTGATTAAGTTGTATAAGATCTCACCTTAACAGTCGTTATCCAGCTCATCACTGTTGCAGTACCAACACTCGCCCTCCTTTTTCACATTCTCTTTCTTTTTTCTGGCCAAGGTAAGTATTGCAATCCTTTCTTCTTTTGGCATTTGCCGTGTGTATGTATATCTATATATATATATATATATATATATATATATATATATATATATATATATATATATATATATATATATATGTGTGTGTGTGTGTGTGTTTATGTATATATGTAGGTATATTTATTTCCCTTTGCCTCTTCTTTTTTGCTTCACCTAACTCTGCGTCTTCTGGTCTGGGAGCAAAAAACTCCTGAGGGTTTTCATGCCCTTAATGCCCCTTATGTAGTGCTTAGCTCTTAATTGCTTTGGGCATACATCGGAAGTGTAGCACGAGAGGAGAGCACCCAGGCTTTGGTATGCTAGCCAGATATACAGTATCCTTGGCAGGATACTTCCTTTGTGGTTTTTACACAACTGTACTTTCTCTACCACTCAACATGTTATGTCATAACCTTAGACTTTCTGTACCAATAAAAGAGTAACACCTCAAGTCCAACAATAAAACTGTAATAAAATGTAAGTGGCTGTATACCTCATCACCCACCACTTTGTCTCTGAAACTTTATGGGGATATTCACCCAAACCACAGCCCAGCATGCCAAGTTCCCAGTGCAGCTACCTCCCTGCTATCCAGCACTGCCATCTCAATTTCCCTGTCTTCATGGTACTCAAATTTAACCCCTGTTTAAACGTGAATTTGTGAAGAATCTGTAAATAAAAAAAATAATCAAGACCTCCATGTATGTCTAGCTTTACTCCCCCGATATACCAGTTGTGCGAGTTTGTTAAAACAAGAAGCAAGTGACAATGAAATCATTCTCTTTGGTTTCAACATACTCCGAAAGGATAAGAAATATTAAAGGTCAGAAGGCGTAGCTGTCATTTACAAAAACACTTTAGAACTCATCCCATTTCACCCTAATATCCCAAAATTCCGTAGTGCAAACAACTACTAGCCCATCTGAAAATTAATCACACAATTTTTTTTGTATTTGAGCCCTGTATTTCCCACCTGCAAATATTACCATCACTGAAAATATCATTCACTACATTTTTGATACCATTCATCATAAAACATTGAGTTAAGGAGATCTTAACATTAACTGGCCCTTAATGTGAACAACCCCAAAGATTCAGTAACCTTGTCCACAATCGCACAGCTATACTTTCCACCACCAGACTCTACAAAATGCTAACGGGAAGTCCATTCTAGATTGGATTCTAGCTATCCTAACCAACTAAAACCATATGGTTCTAATTTATGTCATGAGGGAACAATGTAGCCCATCTAAGTAAGTAAACTATAATCAGATAAGCAACTTAACCAAATTTGACTAAGACCAGTTTGTCTCATCTTTGTCGCTTTATTTGGTGTTTAAGAACTATTCCCATTGATGAAGCTGTCTCTCATTTTATTGACACTCCTCTGAAAATTGTAAATAATTTAGCCCTGTAAGAACAAAAATGGCAAAACCTAACTTAACTGCATGAGTGTCAGAAGAGAGACAACAGCTCATGCTGAAAGAGACAAAGCCTTGAAGTAATGATGCAGAAATAAAACTGAGCATATCGTTCAAAAGTTTTGACACTTCCAAAACCATACTAAGGAACTTGTTAAAACAGACAAGAAAACTTGTTACATTAGCCTTCAACAGAGGCACTAAAGTAATCCGAAACTGTTCTCTGCATTGCTAAATTATGCTGTTGTGCTCAGGCCGTACTACCACACTCTCCCCTTTAACCACTAATAGTAGAGACTCCATTGTCACTTAGTTCAACTCTCACTTCGTCCAGACTGTCATTTCCCCCATCCATTTACCACAGTACTTGGAAAACCACTTCAGACATTTATCCTTAAGTCTGTTCCTTCGAGTACTATAAAAATAGTTACTAAGCAAACTAAAATTAACTGTTCTGGCTGCTGACAGCCTTTTCATCGATTTGTGTAAAAATCTCTGCAGATGTATTAGCCTTCGCAGCATCAGTTCTGAACAAATGGTCAGTAGCTGAAAACTATGTCTTTTCGATTTGGGGGAAAAAAGCATTTGAAATCTCACTTCACAAAGATGATGCATCAATTGATTTTATTAACTATAGACCTTTTGCATTCCTGTCACCTGTTTCAGCAATACTAGAGAAATGCATTTGTGCACAGCACATGCCATTTTTAATTAGAAACAATTGGTTCCAAAACCCAGTATGGTTTCAGACCCAGACACAGTACCATATATATCTTAATTTCACTCATATTATTAACTCAAATAGAAGTGAGGGCAGCTTAGTATTCTCACTTTTCCTTAACTTAGCGAACATTCAACAACCAAAAACTTCTCTCTGAACTTGCCTCTCTCTTCCTCAGTCTTTCCCCCCTTTCCTTGTTCTACAGCTACCTTTCCAGTCACCAGTAGACAGTTAAATGGCAACAAGAATTCTCACCATTCCAAACGGTCTCTGATGGCATTCCCCAAGGCACTGTATTTATTCCTCTTCTATTTAACATTTTCACAAATAAACTTCACATGGACACCAAACTTGCATGCAATATGCTGATTAAACCCTCATCTGCTCTGCCCATCCCAGACTAAACTTCAGGAGATTACCCAAAACTCCTTCACTAGTCGAGTCTTAGACTAAAAACTCTGAATTAATCCTTTAAACCAGTAAAAACAAACCTATGTTCTTCACTGCCAAACAATTTCTTAATCAAAAGCTTGCATTTCACATCACCTCATGCAACAACAGTAATCTAAACAGTAAACCAAATCTTACTACTAAGAGTTGTAATTGATGACCACCTTAATTTCAACTACTGTATACTACAAGCCTTTAATATTCATCATAAACGTAGTTCCTTTACAGGGCTTAGCAGACACTGTAAAGGGACTACCTTAGCATCAACCACCTGCCTTCTGACACTACAGTATGCTTCCCTATTCTAAACAAACGTGTACTACTTATAATTTGAAACTGGTCTCATGCTTGTCCAAAGCAACTAAATTCGCAACCAACCTTTCTTTAAAAAAAAAAAAAAGTCATTGCTTGATATTGAAACAATTGAACTGCCTTGAACTCACAAACCATCTTAATTACAACTAGTCACTGTTCACATCCTCATATATTCTCCTCAGAAATGCCCATCATTAGAAAAACACCCCACTGTAGTACTCTTGTGCTAGAGACCTTTGCTGTAGTAGTTGACTTGCTCCTAGCTATCAGTAGATCTTACAACACTGCAGGAAATTCTCTACTTCCACTATGTGTTAAAGCTATAGAATAACATTTCTACTCTTATTAAAAAGATAGAATAGGTAAATATCTTCAAACCTTGTTCATACAGCATCTAAACCAGTCCTGGCTCTGCTTATACTGCTCTATGGGCTAGTCTTTCCACAGTATCTTTTACTAAGCCCTCATTAGGCCAGTCATTGAATTTAATGCCCCATTTGGCATGTGTCTGTCCAGACAAGTGCAACAACTGGAACGCCCACAGAGATACCTTACTAAAAGGATACAAGGCCTAAACAACATGTCCTATGTGGACCGACTCAAAGCCCTGTCACTATAGTCTGTATTCTACAGCCTGCTAAGAAATGACCTGTGTCTGACACACAAGCATCCTCCGACACAATATTGATGGATTTACTGCACATCAGCAACTCAAATGGCATCAGAAATACTTGGTCTAGGGATCTAAACCTGTTCAGTGATATCAACAGAATGGTTTGGAGGGACAGATATATCTTGAAGAGGATACCACTGCTCTGGAACAGGCTCCCATTCCACATAAAACAAAGTTCATTCCTGTCCATATTCCGGTACAACTTGGATCTGTGGATGGAAACAGAAAATTTATCCCCTGTGAACCCTATACTACTAACCAACAGGTGCTGCTCCTAAATGCTTTATCCCATGCATGGGTCACCTCAGAGTGTCTATGGTATGAACCCAGTTATTCTCATTAGGGTTGATATATAATTATTGTCCATGGAGTGGGTAAGACCAGTCTCTAACCAAATGGGACAGGTTAATTTGAGCACAAAAAGTGAAATTGGCTAGGCTTAAAATGTCCCTGAAGGGCAACTAGCCTAGTACTTGCCTATTAACCTACATGATCTCTAGCCTCTTCTCCATCCTGTACTCTTATTTCTCCCTCCACCTATATTACCATTATATGTATCCCTGTACCACCCATCTCCTAACTATGTCTTCTTCATGCATTAACTAAAACAATACCCACTTATTGCACTCTTCATTCTCTCTCTCACTACCTCATCTGTTTCACTTCCTTGATGTTCTTCGTGTTTCACTATTACAGTCATTACATTTGGGTTATCTGCTTGCAGTAGGCCTCAGTCGGCCTGATTAACAAAGTCTTGGGTCCTGCGTCTGTTGCTGTCCTTTCTTCCGTGACGTCAGGTCGTCAGGGGTATAAAACATGCAGCCGACGCCATTACATCAGTTTTTCTTGCCGTGCGGTGCCCAAAGCAGTTTGCAAGTGGCGGTCAGCCGACTCCTGAAATTTTCGTTTTCGAGTTTCAGAACCGAAGTCTTCAACTAAAGCTAAGTACCCCGTTGGGCAAACTTTTTCTTGCTCCTTACCTATGTCAGTAAAAGTTAATAATTGCATTTCTTGTGGAAAGCAAATACCTCATAAAGATTTTCATTCATACTGTATTCCTTGCCTAGGCCCTGACCACGACGTACCTTGCTGTCGGTTTTGTGCCTTATTTAATCAACGCACTATCTGTCGTTGGTATATTTTCGCCTCTAAATATTTTGGTTCTCGGTTCAGTTATCCTGAAATGTCGTTGGTTAGCCATCCGACTACCGGTATTCCGAAAAGAAAATGCAAAGATAAAGACAGAGACAGGCCGCCTAGGTACAAAGCTGCCGACGACGCTTCTCCTACGCCAGTTGTCAGTTCGCCGGTACTCAGTGAGGTGCTTTCCCAACTCCTAATACTTGCTACTTCTGATTCACAGGCCTCTACTGAGACCCATTCATAGTCCAGTATGCCGCAAGATGCTTCAACTGTGGAAACTGCGGATGTCTCTACCTTGAATGGGTCCAGAGCTGCTGTTCAGGCACCGGCTTCTGAGGGTGTATTCAGGCCTACGGACTTGCATATTACGCCTCCTTCTTCTTTAAGGCCTAAACCTCAAACCATGCCTAAGAAGCCGATGCCTAGGCCGCATGCACAGGCCTCTATGCCTAAAAAACAAATGATAAGAATGGCTGAAGATCTTATAACTCTAATCAGGGGAAGCCAACCCCCCCCCCCACTCTAAGAGACCTAGAACTGAATTTGTTTATGAATCCTCTGATCAGGATTCTGTTTTTTCTGATGATCTGGATTTACCCTTATCTACTTATGAGGATTCTGATGCAGAGGACTCTATTCCCTCTGCTTCCCCTCCAGAGGATTTTTCTTTTGCTGAAACCTTGCACACTTTAAGGGAGCATTTTCACTGGGAAAGCCAGGATTTTTCTGATTCAGAAAAGAGGCTTAGGGATTTCTTACTCCTACCTCAGCATAGGCCTTTAGCTATACCTCCAGTACTAGACATTATTGATGATGCCTTTTTGGAATCTAGTTTGGCCCCTGATTCTTTGCCTCCTGCTCCCAGAAAACCTCATAGATATTACAGGGTCCCTGATTCTCACAAGTTTCTTTTTAAAAATCCTATTGCAGATCCAGAGACTATTTCACAGGGACCCAAGGCCAGTAAGGCTTCTACTGATAAAAATTCTACCCCTTCTGATAGAGACTCCAGGGCGATGGATAGATGGGATAAGAAGGTTAACACTTCTGCAGCCTTGGCCATTAGGGCTTTAAACTGTCAGTTTCATATGTTAAAGTATCAACAACATGCTATTAAATTGCTTAAACAAAAAATTATGTTGATTCCTGACTGTGCTGAAAATAAAGAATTACAGGATTTAATGCATTCTTCTGAACAGGTTGGAAAGCATACTTTGCAATGTAGATTTGATTCTTTAGAAGCCTCTTGCAGAGCTGCTGTCACTGGGTCTATACTCAGAATGCATGCTTGGCTTAAGGAGCAATCTTTGCCTGATCATGTTAAAGCTAAACTGTTGGGTGCTCCCTTAAATCAGGACCACCTGTTTGGCAACAAAGCTGAGGAAGTTCTTAAAAAGATGGAAGATAAAGCTAAATCTATGCAAACTGTGAAAGATTTTTTTACATGTACAGCCTCCAAGATTTAGTAGGCATTGGCCCTCTAAGAACTGGTCCTTTCCGGCCCCTTTCAGATCTTCAGTCCAAACCCAGACACAGTAGAAACCCCAGGTTTCAGTCACAGGGTACACACAAGACCAAGCAGTGGGGGGCTTCCACATCCAAATCTGGGAGTAGTACAACTCCCCCTATGGAAAACTGTCTCAATGACTTGCCTTTAAAACTTCCAAGCAATTCTCAACTGAATGCTCCTTTAGGCGGAAAGATTGGTCTGCAGGCCAGAAACTGGAAACTCATAACCCAGGACAAATGGGTCTTAAATATAGTGTCCCAAGGATACAGATTTCACTTCCACATGTTACCAACACTAGGCGGGTGGCCAGATCTACCCCCAAATCAGTTGACAGAGGCCCAAAAGCAAGTAATTTCTCTCTTAAACATGGGGGCTATTCAGTTGGTACCAGAAGAGGAAAAAGGACTAGGTTTCTATTCGAGACTTTTCCTGGTACCCAGAAAAGACAATTCATGGCGTCCTATCCTGGACCTTTCTACTCTAAACACCTTTTTAGTGATTCCAAAATTAAAGGTGCTGACTCTTCACCATTTGCTTCCTATACTAGGCAAAGATGCTTGGTTGGCAACATTAGATTTAAAAGAAGCATACCTGCACATCCCTAACAGGGAATCTTGCAAAAGATACGTACGCTTCAAAGCAGGCTACACGCAATGTTAAGTTGTCTATCTCGCCTTCATTCTTGTTGGATGGGTTCGGAGCCGATCCTTGGCTCTGACTCTGCCTTCTACTAAAGCTAGAGAGCTATTTACTGGCTCAAGGCCTCCCCATATCCCACAGTGCTAGGCGTCAGATACCCAGATCTCGTTTGCCGCTTCAGCTACGAGGTTGCGTTTTTTACTGGCTCAGGTCGTATTAATCCTTTTTTTATCTTTTTCAGCTAGAATTTAACTGTTATTTTCTTAGACTTAGATTGTCTTAACTTTTAGTGTAATTTGTACTGATATCCCCTAGTTTGTCCAACTTAGGAAACTCATTTTCTGTTAGAGAGTTTCTCTCCCCCCCCCCCCTTGTTCCTTCTCTATTAATGGGTAACCCCCCCCCCTTGTTGTAACTATAGGTGTAGTGTTTAGCCTTATAATTTTTATTTAGATTATAAAGTATGGGTGTTTGTGATAGTTTTTTTTCTACTCACTACTGTTACCTTATCTAGTGCGGGCGTGTGACTGTGTCTGGTTTAAGCACTAGTGTAACATTTTTTTCTCTCTTTGGTATCCCCGGGCCAGTATGTCCAAAGATACCAAAGTTTCAGGCTTCAAGAAGTGTGACTCGTGCTGTCAGAAGATGTCTCTGACAGACGGTCACAGTTCTTGCGTGTATTGCTTGGGTTCCCTACACCTGCAGGACTCCTGTTCAGTCTGTCATGCCTTCAGCCCGAGAGTCCTGCAGGAGCGTAGGAACAAACTTAACTTGAGAGGCCTACTCAAGCCAGAGGGATCCCCGGCAAAGCCTCAGTCGGGGAAATACTCAAAGCCCGCCAAGCGTCGGCTCCCAGTTCGGAGCCGTCGCCGGGCGGGGCATCTGCCTCTTTGTCCGCTCCGGCTGGGGCCGACACCTCTAGACCTCTATCGGCTCCAACTTTAATGTCAGAACCGTCATTAGGCCGGAAACGTTCTAGGTCCCCTTCCCTAGAATCGGTTCGCTCTGCTCCGAGGTCACAGTTGCTGCAGTCAGAATGGAGCCATAGGTCCCATTCCTCTCGGTCTTCCAGGTTATCCGACCATGACTTAGAGAGGGTGGTCAGGAGACTACTTAAATCGCAGGCCCTGGCCAAGATGTTAACCAGCCCTTCTCAACAGACTGTGGCTATCCCGGTGTCTTCAACAGTTCCTCCTCCGACTCCCCTTTGTGTTCGGAGCCAGAGCTGGTTGGGGCTCGAATCTTGGAAGCGTCGGAGCCGATACCGCACCTTCCGGCTCCTTTGTTGGCTCCGATCTCTTCATTGGTTCCTTCCTTGGAGGGATCTCGGCGCCGGGACTCCCTCATCGGCTCCAAGGGGGCGACTGGCATCGGACCCTTGTCCGACCCCATTCTCCCTCTCAAGGCTTTCGGCGCAGGTGAGCTTGGCCCCGACATCGGCCTCGGAGCCGTCCCTCTCGGTGCCGGGAGGGGTTCATGTCTCTTCGGAGCGGGGACCCTCTGCTCTGCCCGACAGGGACGCCTTCGAGGTCATGAGGAGCGTGCTGACTCCTGTGTCGGCTCCATGATCGGCACCTTTGGCTCCTCCCCCCATGGTGCCTGCATCGGTCTCTGTCCACCCTCCTGACCTCAAGCGTGGAGAGCAGACACTCCAGGTCGCCCCATTGGGCATATCTTCCTCTTCCGAGGCCTCCCCTGATCATTCGGAGGAGCCCCCTCGGAAGAGAAAATGTAAGAGGAAACATGTTGACTCCCCCGAGTCAGTCACATCTGATACCGACTTGGAGGCTTCGGAAGGGTCCCCAAGGTCCCCCTCTGAAGATGTCTCCTTTTCAGACATCCTAGAGATCCTTAGGCAGAGGGGGAACTGGACTAACCTTAACCCTTCCGAGGATGAGTCCGTGTACCAAATGCATGGCAGTGGTTACAGCTCACCTGAGACGGCAAGGATTCCAGGTGTTTCCATATCTAGACGACTGGCTCCTGACTGCTTCCACCAGGCATCAGGTAGTGCGAGCCAGGGATTATACCATCCAAACTTGCTCCAATCTAGGTATCTCTATAGACTTCGAAAAGTCTGCATTGTCTCCTTGTCAATCTATAATCTTTATAGGCGCAAGATTAAATACAAAAGAGCTGTTGGCAAAACTTCCCTTTGAAAGAGTATCAGACATTCGCCATGTCCAGACCTTACTACAGTGCAAGAGAATTCAGGCCAGATTTGTACTGAAAACCTTGGGACTCATGGCAGCAGCAATCACATTAATTCCCCTGGCTCATTTTCACATGCGAATTCTTCAATGGATGCTTTTTACCCAATGGTCTTTTCAACAGCTTCCGATGTCTCACAACATAATAATCACCCAATCATGCAAAGACCACCTGTCTTGGTGGATGGTCTCCTCTCAAGTACTTCAAGGCAGACCATTTGTTCTTCCTCCTCCTGTTGCCACGGTGACAACGGATGCCTCCCTGATCGGGTGGGGGGGCATTTTCAGGGCAGGACTGTCCAGGGCACTTGGCAACCTCTAGAGTACCACGTGCCATAAACATCTTGGAGATGAGAGTGGTACTTTTAGCGTTGCAAGCTCTTCAGGACTCTCTACCCACCGGGACTATTGCAATTCAGACAGACAATATGTATGTAGTGTGGTACATCAACAAACAGGGCGGAACCAGGTCCTATCCCTTATGTCGAGAAACACTCAGACTCTGGCAGTGGGCGATCTCCTCTCAATGGTTTCTGATAGCAACGCACATCCCCGGGAAGTCCAATGTCATAGCAGATAGGCTAAGCAGAGTTATTCTCATGCCTCACGAGTAGTCTCTCAATCAGTCAGTAGCGAACAAAATTTTCCGCAGATGGGGTCAACCTTGCTGCGACCTTTATGCAACCCCTCTCAACAGCAAGTGCGATGATTTCTTCACTCTCTTCCCCCTCCCTGGCCACTCCCCCAGAGATGCTCTAGTTCACGATTGGCCCCGGGGTCTTCTGTATGCATTCCCACCCTTTCCCTTAATTCCCAAACTAATTCAGAAAGCGACCGCATTGGGATCCAGGTTGATCCTCATTGCCCCTTACTGGTCTCGACAAATTTGGTTCCCATTCCTGCATAGTCACCTGCTGGAGCAGCCTTGGAATCTGGACTCAGTGCCAGACCGCTTGGTCCATCAGTCGGGCGGGCTGCACCAATCCCTTCAGTCTCTCAACCTCACAGCTTGGTTGGTTGCTCCACTTCCAACCTTAGCCAGGCTTCCACATATTTCTCAGCCAGTGCGTGAAATCATCCTTTCTTCCTACAAATCTGCTGCCAGGAAGACTTATGCTAGTAAGTGGAAACGTTTCTCTTTCTGGGCGGAAGCTAGAAATATAGACCACTTTACAGCCCCTGTCCATCACGTTATAGATTTTTTAGCAGAACTTTTTCGAGCAGGTTCCTCGTCTGCCACCATTAGGGTCCAATTGGCTGCTATCTCTAATTTCCACGCTGGCCTGTCAGAAACCAGCATCATGTCCCACAAACTTTGTAAGGCCTTTCTTAAAGGGACTATTTTACTTAATTCCCCGGTTAGAGATCCCCCGCCTCCGTGGGATTTAAACCTGATATTAACTTCCTTGATTCTCCCTCCCTTTGAACCTGCGGCCTCCTGTTCCTTAAAATTACTCTCCTGGAAGACTTTCTTCTTAGTAGCCATCACCTCAGCTAGGAGAGTGTCGGAACTTCAAGCCCTCTGTATTCGTCCTCCTTATCTTGTGTTTCACAAGGATAGAGTTTCACTCAGGACTAATCTCTCTTTTCTGCCCAAAATACCTTCTGAGACAAACCTAAATCAGGCTATTGATCTACCTGTCTTTTTTCCTAACTATTCGAACAGAGCTGAACAAAAGTTACACCAATTGGACATTCACAGGCAATTACGTTTTTATTTGGATAGGACTAAACAAACAAGAAAATCGGACCAACTCTTCCTATCCTATGCTGAGGGCAAGCAGGGCCTGCCAGTTTGTAAAGTAACCTTATCCAGGTGGTTGGCCTCTATTATCACTTTGATTTATCAATTGAGACATAAAGAGCTCCCTACAAAACCAAAAGCTCATTCCACCAGAGCATTAGCTACGTCGGTAGCTTTTCAAGCAAGACTACTAATGGAATCTATTTGTGCGGCAGCCACATGGGCTACTCCTCATACTTTCATTTTCACATTATAAGTTGGATATGGCCTCCAGGAGTAGAGCTGATTTTGGTTCCACTGTGCTCAAGAGTCTGTTCCGATGAGCCTCCCAGTGCTAAGGTGCTAGGGACGCTGTCCCATCCAGCAAGAATGAAGGCGAGATAGACAACTTAACATTAAGAAGTTATGTACCTACCATAACGTTCCATGTTAGTTGTCTTCTTCTCGCCTTCTTTCTTGCGTCCCACCCTCCATCCCCCTAGCCTGGACAGACCGAGAAGAATCCCTTTTGAGGCCTTCTTCCTCTGGCTGAGTTTTATCTAGGTTACGTCTTCCTCTGTTTTTAGTACTGTAGGTAAACCTTGTAGTTTGGACAGGTGTCCTTAAAAATTTTTTCCATGGTGTTAGCTCTGCCAAACGAGATCTGGGTATCTGACGCCTAGCATTGTGGAATATGGGGAGGCCTCGAGCCAGTAAATAGCTCTCGAGCTTTAGTAGAAGGCTGAGTTGGAGCCGAGGATCGGCTCCGAATCCATCCAGCAAGAAAGAAGGTGAGAAGAAGACAACTAACATGGAACGTTATGGTAGGTACATAACTTCTTATTATCAGTTCTCTGCGCTGCCCTTTGTCTTATCTACTGCAGCCAGGTTATTCACAAAGTGCCTAACCCCAGATGTTAAGTTGTCAATCTTGCCTTCATTCTTGCTGGATGGGTTCGGAGCTGAACCTCAGCTCTGACTCGGCCTAATACTAAAGCTCGAGAGCTATTTTTACCGGCTCGAGGCTATACTATGTCCCATAATGCTAGGCGTGATATACCCAGATCTTGTTTGCCGCTTCAGCTACGAGGTTGCGTTTTTTCACCGGCTCCAGTTCGTATTCTAAATTGTTGTATCTTTACTTAGTTTTTAACAGAATTTTTCTTAGTAGTTTATTTAATTAGTAATTTTAGAGATAGCGACTAGTTTCCCCCCCTTTTCTGTAGTTTTTCCCTACCTTTCTTCCACCCTTAAGGTGGTCGGGCCTCTAGCCCTCCCTTTAGTAATAGTACAGATTCCCCTTAGAGTGTGTGTGGAATTTCTGTCTATTTTTACTATTAGTTTACAAAAGTTTTTTCTGTTGGTAGTGTCTTTTTCGTGTGTTAGTGTAAGTGTTAGACTACTGTATCCCCCTGTGGTATCATGTCAAAGGCAAGGTATCGGGATTCAAGAAGTGTGACTCGTGCTGTCAGAAGATGTCTTTGACAGACTGTCACACTTCTTGTGTGTATTGTTTCGGCCCTCTGCACCTGCAGGACTCTTGTTCCATTTGTCACGCTTTCAGCCCTAGAGTCCTGCAGGAACGCAGAAATAAGCTCATTCTCAGAGGCTTATTAAAGCCTGAAGGTTCTCCGTCCAAGCCTATGACTGAAAAACCTTCAAAGTCCGCCAAATCGTCGGCTCCATGTTCGAGCGGCCCTCTTTCTGCCTCATTGGTTCCGGCTGGAACAGACACATCGAGGCCTCAGTCGGCTCCGACTTTGGTGTCGGAGCTGTCCCCAAGTCGAAAGCGCTCCAGGTCTCCTTCACTGGAGTCTGTTAGATCGGCTCCGAAATCCCCCTTGCTGTCGGAGCGGAGCCATAGGTCTCACTCCTCTAGGTTTTCCAGCCTCTCGGACCATGACCTCAAGAGGGTAGTCAGTAGGCTTTTGAAGTCGCAGGCGCTGGCCCAATTATTGCATAGCCCATCTCAACAGACGGGGGCTACCCCAATGCCTGCTCAAGTTCCTCCTCCGACTCTTCCTTCGAGCTCGGAGCCAGAGGCCGTTGGGCTTGCTACCGTGGGGGCGTTGGAACCGATTCCACCCTTATCAGTTCCTTCGTCGGCTCCGATCCCTTCATTGGCTCCGTCCCTGGAGGGATCTGGGCACCGAGACTCCCTCGTCGGCTCCGAGAGGGTGAGTGGCATCGGAACCTTGTCCGACCCCGTTCTCCCTCACGGGGCCTCGGCGCAGGTGAGTTCGGCCCCAACATCGGCCTCGGAGCCATCCCTCTCGGTGCCGGGAGGAGCTCTCATCTCCTCGGAGCTGGGTCCCTCTTCCCTGCCTGACAGGGGTGCCTTTGAGGTCATCAGGAGCGTGCTGGCTGCCATTCTGGCGCCACAGTCCGCCTTGTCGGCCCCTCCCTCCATGGTGCCTGCTTCGGTCCCTGCCTACCCTCCCGAACCCAAGCGCGGAGAACCGACACTCCAGGCCGCTCCATTGGGCGTTTCCTCCTCTTCCGAGGCCTCCCCTGTTACTGCGGGGGAGCCCCCTCGGAAGAGGACTTGCAAGAGGAAGCATGTCGACTCCCCTGAGTCAGTGACATCTGACACCGACCTGGATGATTCGGAAGGGTCCCCAAGGTCCCCCTCTGAGGATGTCTCTTTTTCTGACATCCTAGAGATCCTTAAACAGAGGGGGAACTGGTCTGCCCTCAACCCTTCCGAGGACGGGTCGGTGTACCTGGATGCGTTCGGTTCTCGCCCTTCCACCTCCTGGGTGTCCCCGCCTTTCAACCCACTCATGGAGGTGGTGGCTCGGAAGGCGTGGATGGCTCCGGATACTATTGAACCAACCCCTCGGAGACGTACAAAATTCATTACAGCCCCTGCAGACAAGCAATTTCTCTCTAAGGGCGTCCTGGTTGATGCCATGGTGGTGGCGGCAGCCACTAAGAAGGAGTTGGCTGGCCCTTCAGTACCTGTCCATCCTCCTAATAAGGAATCTAGGACTATGGATAGGTATGGCAAGTGGATGTTTTCTTCAGCGACCTTTGCCATGCGGTCGCTGAATTAACTGTGCCATTTCACCCGTCTTCAGAGAGACCTTCTTAAAGAACTGGGTGATACTTTACAGGACCCAACAGCTGTGGCGTCTCAGTACAAGATAAACTCCCAGCTGGGAACCCTGAACTCGATTGTCAACTCCTCCATGCGGCTCATTTCTTATGCAGCCGGTGGAGCGAGTAGGGCCGCAGGCACGGGCGTTGCTCTAAGGAGACATGCCTGGATGCGGCTTTGCAACTTTGCTGATCCCTTCAAGGCGTCCTTCACTAACACCCCCTTTGACGGATATGCCTTGTTTGGACCTCAAGTGAAGGATACATTGACCAGGTGCGAACAGGAAGGCAAGACTCTCTCTGCCATGGGAGTCCGTTTTTCCACCCCTTCTAGACCGTACCCTAAGGGTCAAAAGGGCGGAAAAATGTGGTTCCGCAAACCCCAGGGAGTACTGCCTGACGCACGTGGTGAGCTTCCCTCCAGAGGCAGAGGAGGGAATAATAACAGATGCCGCCCTAGGGGCAGGGGGGGTCCGCAAAATCAGGGTAGCAGAGAATCTTTCTCTGACAAACCCTTCCAGCACCCCTGAGGAGCTGCCCGACTGTCCACCTTCGGAGGCAGTCGGGGGAAGACTTTCACTGTACCCAGAAGCCTGGCATTCCCTCACGCAAGACAAATGGGTACGGTCGATCATATCCGAGGGTTACAGAATCCCCTTCATCCACACCCCACAACAACCAAAAGGGCCTCTTCCAGACGTTCCACCCGGTCTGAGAGACCAAGCAGCGTCAGAAATTTCAAAGCTGCTATCAAAAAGAGCCATCCAGCTAGTCCCAGCAGACCAACAAGGATCCGGAATCTACTCCAAATTCTTTTTGGTACCAAAGAAGACTGGGGACTAGAGACCCATTTTAGATCTCAGCAGGCTGAACAAGTCTGTCCAAAGAACGAAATTCCGGATGGTCACGCTACAGTCCATTCTACCCTTTCTGGGTCAGGACAATTGGATGTGCTCTATAGATCTTCAGGATGCATACTATCATATCAAAATGAACAGGCGATCCAGAATGTTTCTCCGCTTCCGGCTGGGAGCCAGTCACTACCAATTCAGAGCCCTGCCCTTTGGCCTCACCACAGCCCCCAGGGTGTTTACCAAATGCATGGCAGTGGTTGCGGCTCACCTGAGACGACGAGGATTCCAGGTGTTTCCATATTTAGACGACTGGCTCCTTACTGCCACCACCAGGCACCAACTACTTCAAGCCAGGGATTACGCTGTACAAACGTGCAAAGCACTAGGCATCTCTATAAACTTTGAAAAGTCTGCCTTGTCAGTATATTACCTTCACAGGCGCCGTGTTAAACACGGTGGAGTTGTCAGCAAAACTACCTACACAAAGAGTTTCAAACATTCGCAGCCATGTCCAAATCCTACTACAGCAGGACAGAGTCCAAGCCAGATTTGTACTAGAAACACTTGGTCTAATGGCAGCAACAATCACCTTGCTCCCCCTAGCTCATTTTCATATGCGGATACTACAGTGGATGCTTTTTTCCCAATGGTCCTTCCAGCAGCTTCCCATGTCACACAACATTCTCATCACTCAGTCATGCAAGAGACACCTCTCTTGGTGGATGGTCTCGCCTCAGCTGCTTCAAGGTAGACCTATTGTTCTCCCCCCTCCGGTTGCCACCGTGACTAGGGATGCCTCCCTGATAGGGTGGTGGTGGGGGGGGTGCATTTTCAGGGCAGGACAGTCCAGGGCACATGGCAACCCTTTGAGTGCCACTTGCACATCAACGTCTTGGAAATGAGAACGGTACTTTTAGCGTTGCAGTACCTTCAGGACTCTCTTCCCACCGGGACGATTGCAATTCAGACAGACATTGTCTGTAGTGTGGTACATCAACAAGCAGGGCGGAACCAGGTCCCTACCCCCTATGTCGAGAAGCGCTCAGACTTTGGCAGTGGGCAATCTCTTCTCAACGGTTTCCGGTAGCAACGCATATTCCCGGGAAGTCCAACGTCATAGCGGACAGATTGAGCAGGGCCATTCTCATGCCCTACCAGTGGTCTCTCAACCAGCTAGTAGCGGAACAAATATTCAGAAGGTGGGATCAGCCTTGCTGCGACCTTTTCGCAACCCCTCAAAACAGCAAGTGTCAGGAATTCTTCCCCCTTTTTCCTCTTCCGGGTCTCCCTCCCAGAGACGCTGTAGTCCACGATTGGCCCCGGGGTCTTCTGTATGCCTTTCCTCCCTTTCCCTTAATTACTCAGTTAGTCCAGAAAGCAATTGCCTTGAGATCCAGGATGATCCTCATTGCCCCTTACTGGCCCCGACAAGTTTGGTTTCCGTTCCTGCAACGTCATCTGCTGGAGCAGCCCTGGCATCTGGACCCAGTGCCAGACCTTCTAACCCATCAATCGGGTGGGCTGCACCAATCCCTTCCATCTCTCAACCTCACAGCTTGGTTGCTCCACTTCCAACCCTAGCCAGGCTTCCCTTAATTTCTCAGTCAGTACGTGATATTATCCTTGCCTCTCACAAGTCTAACACCATAAGGACATATGCTAGTAAATGGAAACGGTTCTCTATTTGGGCAAGAAAAAATCAAGTTGATCCGTTCACAGCTCCTGTCCAAACAGTTCTAGAATTTTTGGCGGAACTTTTCCAAATGGGCTCTTCTTCAACCACTATCAGGGTCCATTTGGCGGCTACTGCAAATTTCCACGTTGGCTTGTCAGAGGCCAGTATTATGTCCCACAAGCTTTGCAAAGCCTTTTTGAAAGGAACCCTATTACTTCGGCCCCCGGTTAAAGATCCACCTCCACCGTGGGATCTAAATTTGGTACTGTCTTCCTTAATTCTTCCTCCCTTTGAGCCAGCTGCTTCCTGCTCGTTGAAACTGCTCTCCTGGAAAACACTTTTCTTAGTAGCCATTACCTCAGCGAGAAGGGTTTCGGAACTACAAGCACTCTTTGTCCGCCCTCCTTATCTTGTTTTTCACAAAGATAGAGTGTCTCTTAGGACTAATCCATCTTTTTTACCTAAGGTACTCTCTGAAAAAAATCTCAAACAGACCATTGATCTCCCAGTCTTCTTCCCAAATTATATGGATAGAGCTGAGAGAAGATTACATTATTTGGACTTTCACCGTCAACTACGTTTCTATCTGGATAGAACTAAACAGACGAGAAAATCAGAACAGCTCTTCCTGTCTTACGCTGAAGGAAAGCAAGGCCGGACAGTTTCTAAAGTAACCTTGTCCAGATGGTTGACTGCTCTTATCACATTAATCTATCAATTGAGGCATAAGGAACTCTCTGCAAAGCCTAGAGCTCATTCAACTAGAGCATTAGCTTCCTCAGTAGCCTTTCAAGCAAGGTTACCTATGGATTCTATTTGTGCAGCGGCCACATGGGCCTCCCCTCATACCTTCATTTCTCATTACAAACTGGACATAGCTTCCAGAAGTCGGGCTGATTTTGGTTCCACTGTACTCGAGTCTGTTCCAGTGAGCCACCCGGGACTAAGGTGCTAGGGACGCTGTCCCATCCAGCAAGAATGAAGGCGAGATTGACAACTTAACATTGAGAAGTTATGTACTTACCATAACGTTCCATGTTAGTTGTCGTCTTCTCGCCTTCTTTCTTGCGTCCCACCCTCCATCCCCCTAGCCTGGAAAGACCTAGAGTATCTTGTGCGAGGTGTTTTTTGTCACCAGAGTTATCTCCTCAGCTAGTTCTCTTGCTCACCCTTGGTAGCCCTTGTAAGGGTTATATGTAGAGGAGGTTAGATATAGTTGTTTAATATATTCTCTCTTGTGGTGGGACATGTATGTCCATAGTGTTAGCTATCAAACGAGATCTGGGTATATCACGCCTAGCATTATGGGACATAGTATAGCCTCGAGCCGGTAAAAATAGCTCTCGAGCTTTAGTATTAGGCTGAGTCGGTGCCAAGGTTCGGCTGTGAACCCATCCAGCAAGAAAGAAGGCGAGAAGAAGACAACTAACATGGAACGTTATGGTAAGTACATAACGTCTCATTATTGCATTTTGCAGACAAAGAAATATTCAAGTATACCCATACCTAGACGATTGTCTAATTCAGGCAGAAAGCCAGGACATACTTTTGAGTCATCTGGCCTTTGTACAAAGGGTGCTGACTTATCTGGGGTACACCATAAACCAAAATAAATCACACCTGGTACCCTGTCAACAAATTATATTCCTGGGAGCAAGCTAGAATACAACTTCCCAGATGGCTTTCCTCACGCCAGAGAAACAAATTAATTTGACAACCTACTTCAAACAAGTGGCAACAAAAACCCTGCTATCTGCAAGGCAGATACTGCAAGCCTTGGGGTTCATGGCCTCCTGCATTCTTCTAATTCCATATGCAAGACTGCATATGAGGAAATGGCAATGGTATATAAAAAGCCTATGGTGTCAGCATTCTCAGGATCTAGAAGCAATGATTCCTATCATACCTTGCCTACACCTAGAGTTCCTTTGGTGGGCAGAGGCTTGCCACCAAAACAAGGGACTACCATTCACGCTACCCCCTGCCACCCAAACCCTAACAACAGACGCATCAGACTATGCATGGTGGGCTCACCTGGCAGGGAAGTGCATTCAGGGCAAATGCAACCCAAGTCAAATGCACCTGCATATCAATCAAAATCAGAAAGAAATGTTATCTGTACAGAATGCTCTGACAACCTTCAAGGATCACATTCTTTCTGGACAACTAGTGGTAAAGACAACACCACTGTTATGTGGTACATAAACAAGCAGGGGGGTACTCATTCTTACCCCCTCTGCAGACTAGCTATGGCATTGTGGAACACAGCCTTGGGCTACCAAGTGAATCTACAAGCTCAGTTCCTGTCAGGAAAACGAAATACACTGACAGACGGACTAAGCAGAAACCTCATGGACCCACACGAGTGGAAACTGGAACCAAGGATTTTCAACATGTTGACAAACAAATGGGGGAGCCCAGATATAGACCTGTTTGCCTCCCCCCAGAACTGTCAATTGGGCAAATTTTGTGCAAGGATTCCCCACAGACAAGCTTGGAAAGTGAATGTTCTGTCCTTCAGCTGGAAAAACCTATCAGCTTATGCCTTTCCTCCTCTGCCTCTGCTCTCCAAAGTACTACTAAAGATCAAACAGGACAAGCCAAGGACGATTTTGATTGCACCAGACTGGCCACGCCAACACTGGTATCCCCTCTTGACAGTGTTTCACGGTTGGCCCCATGGCACCTGCCTCAGACACCTTCCCTGTTGTCTCAGCAGGTGAACCAGATTCTGCACCCTCAGCTTCAAACACTGAACCTAGCAGCCTGGCTAATTACCTAATCTCTCTCCTTTACCATCCCTCAGTAAACCAGTGATGGATATCATTTTAGAGGCAAGGAGACCTAGCACTAGGAAATCTTATGCTGCGAAATGGAAAAGATTCTGTGCCTGGAACCAGTCTCAAGGGATGAGCACATCAGTGCCCAATTTACCTCAGATTTTGCAATACTTAACTGAGATGCTTCACAAGGGCTTGTCCTTTTCCTCCATCAAAATTCACACCTCAGCCATTTCAGCTCATTATAACACAGAACCTCCCCTCTTCTCTCACTCACTGCTCAAGCAGTTCCTCAGAGGGAAAAAAAATGTAGGCCACCGAGGAGAGCTCCAACTCCAGCCTGGGACCTTAACTTTGTCTTGTTGAAACTCACTCTTCCTCCTTTCGAGCCAGCTGCTACTGCAGATTTAAAATTTCTTTCTTGGAAAACAGCATTCCTTTTAATAATCACTTCAGCAGGAAGGGTATTTGAATTACAGATCCTTATGGCAGTGGAACCTTTCATCATCTTTCATGTGGACAGGGTGTCCCTCAGAACCAATCCCTCCTTCATGCCCAAGGTGGTATCCAGTGTGGCTCATAATCAGTCCATTCATTTGCCAACCTTCTTACCTAATCCACAGAACAAAGGGGAACAGATACTCCACTCCTTAGATGTGCACAGACAACTTAGATTTTACTTGGAACAGGACTAAACCTCAAAGGAAATCTGAACAACCGCTGGTGGCATTTGCTGCAGGGAAAGAGGGGAAGGCTATTTCAAAGCAAATCTTTTCTAAATGGATAGGCCATTGCATTCATTTCTGCTATAAGCATCATGGAAAACCTATCCCACAGGGCATCAGACCCCACTCTACCAGGGCTGCATCTACCTCTACAGCCTTTCTCAGTGGCGTCCCTACCAGGGACATCCTAGAAGCTACCTGGAGTTCTGTACATACTTTCACCAGGCATTATCATTTACCAATTTTCTCTAAGTCCAGAGCTTGCTTTGCCACTGCAGTTTTGCAGGGCCTTATCACACTGGTCCTAATGCTACTTAAATTTCTCCTCCCAACCTTAGCTTTGGGAATCTACCCAAA
>NC_056735.1:1183821652-1183871652 GCF_019279795.1 Protopterus annectens | reverse complement strand
TTCCATGGTGATCAGTTGTTGGTCAGATTTAACCAAGGAGGAATTGACTATAGGTGTGGAGCAACGGTCTCCTATGTTGGTGATAAGCAGGTTGAGGATGTTGCTTCCTCTAGTGAAGGTCAGAATGAGCTGGTCCAGGGTATTGGAATTGATAAATTCCAGAAAGCATTGGGCCTGTACATTGGTAGTTGAATAGTTTTCCCAGTTGATGGAAGGGTAGTTGAAGTCACCCAGTATGAGCGTATTGGGTTGGACCTTGATTGATTCCAGGATGCTTAGGAACTTGGAGTGAGAATCAAGGGACATGTTTAGGGTTCTGTAGTAGGCTATGACTTGTATCGCCGTCTTACCCAGTGTTTGTTGTGCCTGAAGTATCTCGGATGCATTATGCTGGGCTACTAATCTAGAGGTGTGTGTATCCTTTAAGAATATGGAGACACCACCGCCTTTGGAGCTTATGGACATATTCTGGAGCCGAAAGGTATGGAATGAGTTGTAGCCTGGGAGAGCAGGGGTGCTTTCTGCCTTTTTAAACCAGGCCTCCGTTACAGCACAGATGTCAACATTCTTCATTTTGAGGAAAGCTTCGAGTGAGTGCATTTTGAGATGTAGACATCTAGCATTGAGCAGCATGCCCCTCAGATTGCATTTGTTTGTAGCTGTTACAGTGGAATTTTGGTATTTGGAACACTGCCTACAAAGGCACTATAGGTTAGCAAGAGCCTTAGCCAGTACCTAGAATCCCAGGGGTGACAGATGCAGGCCATCTCTGGCAAAGCATCGAGGTCTGTCGATCATGTAGTCCCAGGTACTCAGATACTGGATCCCCTTAGAATGACACCAAAAACGTAGCCAATTGTTCAAGTCCATTTTCTGCTCGTACTGTGGTATCATTCTGGGTGACTGTAGAATACTCCTCAGGGCTAGGGTCATACCTGCCTGGGCCACATAATCCGTGAGTTCCATCACATTTCTTTTCATGTAGTCCAGGGAGGTACATCTCTGGTCATTCACACCCACATGGACAATGACTGAGTCATATTTATACTTGTTGTGGAGTGACCTGATTGCATGTGTTATGTGGCAGATCCTGGCACCTGATAGACATCTGACTGTCACCTTCTCCTTGTTCAGCCTAGTGAGTGGGGAGATCAGTATGCATCACAGTTGAGTCTCCGATGATTAGTCCATTGGGAAATGTGTTTTGTCTTAAGGGCTTGGGTTGAGGGGCACACTGGGGTGGTGAACTATGTGTTCTGGGGTTGGTGTTGTATTGTGGTGGTCGAGTGCGTTTCTGTCTCGGAGGGGGGGGGGTCTCTTGTTTGGGTAAATTTTTATTGAGAGCCTCCTTGAAGGTAGGTATATTTTTGTGTTTCTATGTGTGGGTTGTGATGGTTGGTGTTTAGGAGGGCTGTGTGTTCTATGTAGTGAATTGCAGGTGTTGACCTTCTCCTCTTGACCAGCTAGTCCGGTCTTGGTTGGAGCATGCACTACTTCCAGCTGATATAGTTATACACTGACAGATTTGTAAATATGTACATGCATTGAGACACTGCAGGTGACGGGTTGAATCTTGCCACCTTTATGTAAAGCTATGAAGAAGCGACATGCTGGTCTGTAGGTGTCAAGCATGTTTTTGTTTTCCGGACTGTTGCAACTTTAGTCGGGAAATCTGAATGTAGTAGCAGACAAGTGTTTGTAATGGCAGAATTAGCTCTGCATTGTCTATCCCTTTTGTTGATATGCCAGCTGTATTATTCGTTCTCTCTGTCTGTTGCTGGACATGAATTATGATTGTCCTTTGCATTTTATTTACCTGGGTCGAACAGTGATCATATCATGACCAATGGTAGGTTCAGCCCAAGTTACATGCAATACCATAACAATCACAAAGAGTAACACAGTTGTTGCAATGAAATTTCACACAGTCAGGATAAACAAGCAAAAATAGTGCACATGCAGTTTCGCACAGTCAAGATAAACAAGCAAAAATAGTGTACATGCAATTTCACACAGTCAAGATAAACAGTAAAAAGTGTCATGCAGATAATGAGACTGTATACATTTACAAAGGCAAAATTATGGACTACACTGCAGAATTAAGATAGCAAGATGTTAGGATGAGTTATCATGACAAGGGAGCTTAGTAGATTGTGTGATATGTCCTGCATTGTGGATTTGTATTGTTTTAAAATGTACTTTTTAAACTGAGGCTTGAATTCAGAGAGACTACCAGTGTTTGGGGACAACCAATGAGAGCCTGTGATCTGAATTATGTAGCTTGAAATAGTGAGTGGAGATGGAGTGTTTTGCTGTAGCAGGTGTAGAGAAGGGGGCACCGAAGAAAGGTTGGCTGTGGCTTGTACTGGTAACTGTTTTGCTTTGGATAAAGTCAGACAGAGGGGAGTTTGTCATGAATTACCATATTTTCTTGAAAAGGTCTGTAAGGTGATTGCTTTCTTGCTGCAAGTGGTGGCAAAGGGCAGAGAGAGGTTGGGCATATTTTAGTTGTACAAGCTAGATGCCTTTTCTTATAGCAGCCTTGGCTGTTAGAGAGATGAATTAAGAGACTTTGGGCCCAAAATAGTAGGTAGTTAATTTTTGATTAGAGCTTTTGAATGTGATCTTGAAAGTTGAGGGACTGATCGAGCCAGATACCCAGGTATCTAAATGAAGTGGTAATTTCACTATGATTTTTCCATTAATATTGAGGGTGGTGAGGGCTTAAAGTCTTTGTGCCAAAGAGCATATTTTGGTTTTCCCTGGGCTAAGAAGAACCTTTATGGAGCTGAACTGTTTGTATAGTTGAAGGAGATCTGTTTGTAGTTTGCTGTGGGAGACATGATTGAAAGGGTTTCTTCTGTAGGTAACCATGTCATCAGCATATAAAATAAGTTGTAGATGGGCTAGTTCAAAAGATAGTTTGTTTACAAAAGTGTAGAATAAATGTTAGATCCCTGTGGAACAACTGAATGAACGTAGGCAATGTCAACAAGGGAAAAGTTAATTTCTTCTGTAAAAATGAGTTAAATCGAAAGTCTTTGAACCACTGAGTGGTTTCTGGGCTAATACCAGTTTCTAAAAGGTGGGGTAGTAGAACTGAATGACACATCACATCTAAGGCTTAGATTAGGTCAGTGAACGTTCTCCACATTTAAATTGCCTTTGTCTGTTTTAGTTGATATGCTATTCATTAGGGTCTAGAGTGCTCTGAGTCCTCCTGCCTGCCCAAAAGTCTTGTTGCTTGTTGGGGATCAGGTAATATGTTTGGATATAAAATATTCTCTTCCAGAGTTGTGTGAAGAGTTGAGATGGTAGAAATGGACTAGCAGTGACTACTGGATGTTGGTTTGGGGTCTTTAGGACCAGGTCTGACAAAAACTAACTTCCTTATTAAGGGCATGGTGTGCCTTCCATTGAATTTTGACCCTGAAACTTTAGAGGTTAGGTATGCAACCACAGTGTATAGGTGATGTGTAGATTTGGGGGAATGATTTAATGAGAATCTAGTTGAGTTTGTTACTGGTTGTTCTGCATTGGTAGCCTCAGTAAGGCAATGTATGGGCTTTACAGTCTACTATGAAGAGTTGTAGATGTAGTCTGGAAAGTTTGCTGCAAGATTTTGGTCTGAATTAAATCATATTAGGGAGTGTGTGATGTGAATGTGAAAGGTTATGGGACAATAATCACTTAAGGTAGGAAGGTGACCAATTTATGAAGGAAATGTTGGCTGGTTGGGAGGAGGTTATGAACTATGACTGAGTCATGATTTGTTTTAAGATTAGGTCTGGTTGGGTTGGTAATAACTAGAAATAGTTTCTAGTTGGCTAACGATTCAGATTAGTCTTGTTTGCTTGGAACTAGCAAGTTTAGTTTGAAACCATGAGATAAGTTGTGGTAAAGTGGCTGTAATGAGTATAGAGCTTGTGGTTTGGGTTAAGAGTGGGATGTGCAGTGAGCAATAGCATTTGTGAAGGCATTGGAAAGAGGATAGATTAATAGCTTTAAAGAGAGCTTTTACTAATAATGCTTATGTTGATATTGCATTTAAGTTACCTGGCACTTGCTCACTAAAGCAATTATATAAGTCAGCTCTAAAAAATTAAAAGCACTACACCCTCACAAACTCTCCTTGAGTACCTTGTTCCCCATTGGCCCTTTTTTTCAATTATAAAGGAATTCCAAATACTATTCTAGCATGTCCAAAGGTCAGTTGTCAATCTCCTCTCCGGTCCAGCTGGTGAATCTGGGAATCTTGAGGCAATGTTACAACTGCCTCATGTACACAGACAACCCTCTCCTCCTCCCAACAAATTCCAACACATGTGAGAGATGCAACCATATAGCCAAACTGGAGGCTAAGCTCTCTCAACTCAGTACTGTCGTAACCAGTCAGGAGGAGAAGGAAACCACACTCACTACAATTCCAGTCTCACATAGACCTACCACGACAACAAACCAAACACATAAACACACAAAACATACTCGGAGGCTCTAAATAAAAATCTGCCTAAGCAGCAGAGACCTCCAAAGCAGACACCCAAGCAACCGCTACCCCAAAACAAAACACGTGCAACACATAGCTCACAAAGCCAGTGTGCCGAACAGTCACAGCCCTTAAGGCTAAACAACACACCTGATACACTTGTAATAGGTGACTCTATCGTCAGGCACACTGACGTCCCGCTCACCAGGCTGAACAAGGAGAAGGTCACGGTGAGCTGCCTGTCGGGCGCTAGGATCCGCCACATAACACAAGCACTCAGGTCACTCCAAGGCAAGTACAAATATGACTCAGTATTTGTCCATGCTGGTGTGAATGACCTGAGACGTACCTCCCTGGACTACATGAAAAGAGACATAGAGGAGCTCTCTGAGCATGTAGCCCAGGCCGGTATGACCCTGACCTTGAGTAGCATCTTACCCTCACCAAGAATGATGCCACAATATGAAGACAAGATGATCAATTTCAACAATTGGCTTAAGTGTTGGTGTCATTCAAAGGGGATCCAATGCCTGTCAGCCTGGGATGACATGCTCGACAAGCCACGATGCTTCGCTAGGGACGGCTTGCACCTGTCACCCCTGGGCTTTCGGATATTGGCAAAGGCTCTTGCTACCCCCATAGTGCCTTTTAGGCAAGGCTCAAAAGACAAACCCACCTCCATAGGTATCACAAGGGATAAGAAACTAAGTGTAATGCTACTCGACGCCAGAAGTCTAAACCTCAAGATGCACGCACTCGAAACTCTCCTTAGCATGGGGAACATCGATATCTGTGCAGTAACAGAAACCTGGTTCAAGGCTCCCGAGAGCACCCCAGCACTACCAGGTTATACCTCATACCATGCTTTTCGGCCCCAAAACTTGGACCGAACCACAAAAGGAGGGGGAGTATCAATATTCGTCAAAGATACCCACACCTCCAGGTTGGTGGCACAGCACGAAGCATCAGAGACTATCCATGTGCAACTAACTGTGGGTAAAACTGCCTTCCAATTTATAGCCTGCTACAGACCACCCTCCCAAACACAGGAACCCCACTTGGCCTTCCTGAGAATACTGGAAAATATGAAGCTCTCTCCAAACACCATTATATTGGGACTTCAACTACCCAAACATAGACTGGGAGCATTACTCTAGCTCCAACACCCTAGCCCAAAGGTTCCTAGAATTTATAAACTCAAATGCTATGGAACAACTTGTTACCACTCCCACAAGAGGGGAAAACATACTGGACCTGATCATCACCAACATGGGGACACTATGCTCCAGACCAGAAGTGTATCCCTCACTGGTAAGATCAGACCATAAACTAATCTCACTGGATATTCACATCCCGACCCCACCCCCTGCCCAGAAAACCACAGTGAAAAACTTCTCTAAAGCAAATTTCACACGCCTCAAAACCGAGGCGAAATCCTTCAAAGCCCCGGGCCTGTGGAAAATACGGCCCAGACCGCAGAATCCTTTATAAACGCATTCTATGAACACCTTCAGGAATGCATGGATCATGCAATCCCAAATAAAACCAAGACCCAATCCTCCAAAGGCAGACGTCCTGTCTGGTGGACCCCAGCCATAAACAAACTATACAATAGAAGGAGGAAGCTACTACATGATAGAGCAAAATCCCAAAAAGGGAAGGCATCTCTGATCAGTATTAGCAAAAAACTACGGGCACTCATAAAATCGTCTAAGGCCAGCTTCGAGAGAAAAATTGCACAGGACACTAAGGATAATCGCAAGGCTTTCTTTAGTTATGTTAGGAGCCTGGGTGGGAATTCCCAGATATGCTCAGAATTAGTCCAAAATGACAAAAAATACACCGAGCCCACAGACATTGCCAACATCCTAGCTGACAGGTTCAGTGCAAACTTCTCACCCCTCTCCCCACCAAAAGGGCAAATATCTATCCCAACAGAGTGCTTGCCCCCCTGACATCTCAGATGCTCAGGTAAGAGCCGCCCTCTCCAAAGCAAAAAACACAGCATCAATGGGACCAGATGGTGTCCCGGGCTGCGTCCTACATGAACTCCAAGAAGAGCTAAACCCAAACATAAAACTACTGTTCAATCTTAGCCTTACTACAGGATATGTACCCAAAGAGTGGCGTACAGCAACAGTGGTCCCTCTCCACAAAGTTGGTGCCTCAACGGATCCTGGAAACTATCGCCCCATAAGCCTGACTAGTTTGGTCTGCAAAGCTATGGAAAGGATCATCATGGACCTCATAAATAAAGATATTGGGGACCTACAGACACTGGATCCTACCCAGTTTGGCTTTGTTAAGGGCAGATCCTGCCTCTTAAACCTGGTCGATTTCTTTGAAACAGTCACCAAGGCCATTGACGAGGGGAAGGTGGTCCACACAGCCTACCTGGACCTCGCAAAAGCCTTCGATACAATACCCCACTTGGGCATTATAGATAAGCTCACCAGCTTAAATATAAACCCCTATGTCACTAGATGGGTTGCAAACTGGCTCAAGGACAGAACCCACATGGTTAGAATTACTGGAGCCATGTCAGACTCCAAACCAGTTACAAGTGGCGTCCCACAAGGCTCAGTCCTGGGACCTCTCTTGTTCGGTATATATTTCTCGGCGGTATAGGCCAACACGGAAGGACTGTGGCTGACCAAGTTCGCAGATGACTGCAAACTGGGCGCCATAATCGACTCTCCAGCCGACACAAGCATCCTCCAAAAGGGCCTCATACAAACAGACAACTGGTGCCAGAGCCATGGCCTCAAGCTAAACGCCAAAAAGTGTATAGTCATCCCCTTTGGCAAAAACAAAGTGCCCACAAATTACCACATAGGTGGTAATCCATTAAGTACAGAAGAAGTCATTAGGGACCTGGGGACCCAAGTTGATAGCAATCTCTCATTTGACAACCACGTGACCAAAGTGGTTAGAAAAACATTTTATATAGCCCACCTAATCATGAAGGGATTCACATCTAGATCAGGGGAGGTCATCGTGCCTCTTTACTCATCCCTCATCAGGCCCATAATTGAGTACAATGCCCCTTTTGGGATGTACCTTACCAGACACCTGCAGCAACTGGAAAGACCCCAAAAGTACCTTACCAAGAGGATCAAAGGGCTCAAACAGATGCCATATGCTGCCCGGTTAAAGAAACTCCACTTCTACTCAGTGGCATACCGCCTGCTCAGAGGCGATCTGTGCCTGACGTATAAAGCCATGTCCAACCCGGAATTAATGGACATGCTGCACCTCAGAAAATCCAAATCCCATCGAGCTACGTGCTCGAGAGACTTGAACCTCAGCACTGAAATAAATAGGACATGCTGGAGGGACAGATTCATAACCCAGAGGCTCCCTTCACTCTGGAATAAAATCCCAGTCCAGGTTAGGCAGAGTCCCACATTGACTCTCTTCAAGAGGAATCTTGATGAGTGAATGGGAGATCACAGGTTTACCCCGGCTATCACTTCTGTGTCACTGTTAGACAGAGGCACAATATACTAACCTCAAGAAAAGGCATAGCAAAATTAATTTAAAATGGGTGGCGAAAGCCAACCACACTCTGGCTAGGCTTATAAATGCCCTAGGGCAGATAGCCTAGTATGAACCTATGATGCTTTGGTGGTGCTGGATTGCAAGGGTATCTGTAGTGTTGGGGTTGGTTTTTGCTGTCTTAGTGTACATAGTACTTAAAGAATTATAGTGTGATGTTTAAGGGAGATTGAGTTTTGTTTTATTAGTGGTTGTGGGTACAGTTTAAATTTGTTAGCTTGGGAGATGGCTGTGGAATTGAGGATGGGAGGGGGATGAAGAGTCGCACCTCACACATTAGCAGGAGCAAAGCAGCTTGTAGATATGCAGAAAGACTGGAAGGAGCTTTACCACTTTGTGGAGTTTCAGGTGTGTTAACATTTTACAATTTCCTTTATGTCCAGGCTACTATTCCCAGAAGTTAGAACTCTTAAACAACTTGGAGTAAAGTGCTCATTCAGCTAATGGGGAAGGGAATGAAGTCTAATAGCTTGCAGACCTTATGCTGATTTTCTCATCAGAGTAAAGGAAAGTGG
Source organism: Protopterus annectens (assembly GCF_019279795.1). Taxonomy (NCBI): domain Eukaryota; kingdom Metazoa; phylum Chordata; order Ceratodontiformes; family Protopteridae; genus Protopterus; species Protopterus annectens. The sequence continues at coordinate 1,183,863,093 of NC_056735.1, read as the reverse complement.
CATTAAAGCCTCTCTGACATTAGTATACTTGCACAATAAGGTAAACAGTAGAACATGCCTTGAGTAGCTATAGAGGGTATAGAGTGACCTTAGATGTTGGTGGCCACTCTTTTCAGACCCAGTACCAAATCTTGTAGAGTAGGAGTGTGAGAAACAGTGGAATTAATTCAGGATGTGTGTGTGCCTAGTGATTGGTTTAACACTGCTGGCTGTCTATTGCTCAGAGAGGCTTTAGGGTGTTTGTTTATGCTGCATTCTCCTCTGCTGTTACAGTTAAATTATTTTAGTGATCAACACCCAGTAAGTAGTATTGTACACTGTATGTTCATTACTTTTAATTTTTTAGCACAAATTCCATCGTAATTATTTTACTTCAGACCACTGAGGAGTTCAGAAGCTCAGTGTTCACCAAGTACTTAGTGTGTTCAGTCCTCAATTTTTGGGTGGCCTGTCTTCAAATTTTGGAGTGATGTGGTGGTAGTTGTATACTGTAGGGAAGGAAGCCATCAAGGTATTAAGTTCAGCACATGGTGATAATTCTTGCTTCTGTTGTTCTACCACCCCATTTTCTCCCCATCCTCACATCCTCCCACCATCTGGAGTGTGTCCACAAATAAAATCAGTGATATCTTTTCATGTATGCATACACATACTTACATTGCTTCTGACAAGGCATTCCTGGATCCTGGTATAATGGACCTCTTGCATTTCTGCAAAAAAAATACCAGTACTATCCGATTCAGAGACTTGCACCTTGTCATAAATAGAATATGTTTGGGGGACAGGTACATCTCTCAGAGGCTAATCATTCTCTAGAACAGTCTTCCCATCCATGTGAAGTAGAGTTCTTCCCTGAACCTATTCAACCGTGATCTTTACCATTGTATGTGAAATTGGAAATTCACCCCTTGTGTGGCACCTCTCTATCTCTAATGGACAGAAGTAGCCTGTGATTCACTGACCACCATTCCCTATCTTAAATCCATCCATTCATGAACAACCCCCTTCCCATTTTTGCATACGGGGTCAGGGTGTCACTTCATCTAGTGCCAAGGTTTGCACTGCTATGTGGCTAGCCATATACCCCTTAAAATAACATTTGGGCTCCATATCTTGTTGGAAACATTTCAGATGCATGGCTAGGCTTATAGAGGCCTCTGTGGTCATTAGTCTTGTGTACATCTATGAATGTATTTTTTTTAACATTGTATCCTACTCTCTAGTTTTTGCATACATTCTTCAAACATATGTTAACTGGCCAAAACTGATGTATAGCTCTTGATGCTTTGTGGTGAGTTTTAGAGCTTTTTTTTCCAAGCTTTTGATTCAGTGATGGCCTGAACAAACATCACAACTAAGAAAAGAAATTCAGTCTTATTTTCTTTCAAGGAAGAAATAAGTTGTGGCCAAGAGTTAGGGTTCCAAGCTGACAAAATAGTATTTCCCAATAAATTGAGAAGACCGATGCTTACAATGATACATAAATCATATCCAGGAGTAGTTCATACCTCCCTACCATCCCCAGAAGTCACTTTCTCTGCAACCCTCTAATGCTAAATTGGGGTGAAAGTGGAAAAAAACTGCCCACAGTCACCTATTTCAAGTTGTTGCTGTCATACATGTATATAACATGGCACTTCATCCCCTTCCCCCAAAAGGGAGGCATTTTATGTGTTTCCCCTTTAATGCCAATATGGAAGACAGTGAATGAACAAATGAGTGCAACAACATACTTCAGTTTGAATTCAGTTTATATACACAGCATACCTCCTTACCAGACTCTCAAAAGGTAGCCACCTCTCTGAATTTTTGCTGATTGATTGTGAAGAAAGTGAAAAAATGATCCACAGTAATGTATTCTTACTTCTTGCTCCTAAGTGGTAGTCTGTCTGTATATTCAAGCTGTAGTTACCTTCTATAAACTTCTAAGGTATGATTATGAGAAATGTTAAAGAAGTACTGATCATATTGTATTCAGCCTTCAGATAAGGGATAGAAATCTAAGTGCACAGACCTGAGCAGAGCTGGATGAAGCCCAGGGCAGAGGTTGAAGATGGGGGCCCCTTAATAGGCCCAAGTCAGATATTCCCTAATACAACTTGGGGTTGGAGGGCTGCCTGGTCACAGAAACTTGGAGCTTCTAGATATTCTGTGACACATTTCATGACTTATTTCTGAAAGCTAATTAGTTAACTGTTTTTCTGCTGCTAGAAGTCTGAAAAGTTTGCCTACAGAGAAAAATCACTGATGTTTTTCACACTTGCACACACATACTGACATTGCTCCTGACAAGCTACATCTGTCACATGACTGACGTACACACAAACAAACACGCACACACTGCATGCTTAGCTATAGAAAATTAGAATCTTTCAGGTGTCATAAGAAATTAGAACATCTGGCTAAAACACATGTAGGGTAGGGAATGCATGCAGACTCCCAAGTACTTGCTGCCCACAGGTAACTGAAGATAACTGAAGACGGAGGGCTGATGGTTATAGAAAGTAAAAAAAAAATTGCCAGCTTGTTACATACCCAAACGCAAGCATAAGCCCTAGCAATGATCATTTTACACTGATTTCAGCAAATGCATTGTGTGTGACACTGCTACTGGCATGCCAGATTAGTGACTATTTGAAAGTGATGAGTCAACAATAAAGGTACGTTATTTTTACCAGTCGATAGCTTCTGTATCCATTAATTACAGCCACTTTATTATAGCCTTCATTCACCTAAGATTACTGTGGCTATTTTATAAATCACAGGCAAGTGTTTACATAATTTACCTTATATTTACACTTGCTTTACACAAATGCACTTTAAACTTGCAAAAAACAGATTAGTGACTGTTTAACTAGATTATGAGGCAGGGTCAGTCATTTTTAACAGACAGCTCTTGTATCCACAGTTATAGTCACACTGTTGTCAGTGCATGTTTCAGATCTGTGACTGTAGTAAAAAAAATATATAGTAGTAGCATTAGTAATAATAGCAATGGCCAAATCAGTATATTTCAGTTTTGTTTTACAGATGCACAGTAGCCATTGTAAAATATTCCATTGTACTTAACACAAAAGTACAGTACTCATACAAAGCCAGGTTGATGACCATCTAAACTGAACAAATGAGTCATTTACTTTCATCCACAGCCACCACCACCCATCAGTTATAGCCAATTTATTGACTGTATGCATCTCACCAATTACATAATTAACTTTGTTTCATACAAACAGTAGACATGGTAAAATACTCCCAACTTGAAATCACATTAATCCTGCAAAGCCAAAATGAAAGCAAGCAAAAGCAGTCATTTTTTTTCCACAGACATCTCCCCACCCAGCAATTATAGCAAATTCACTGCCCATATACATCTCGGATATCTGCATCTAATTAAATAAAGCAATACATTCTTCTTTGTATGTAGCATTTATCCTTTGACTGTTGCATGTTATCACTGATGTTTGACAGTTGGGGGGAAAAAAAAACATGTTTACATACTGTATTAGTAAGCTAGTATTAAAGGATAGCCATTTTTCAGTAAGTATTGTAAGAATTGATTAAACTGTCTTGTACTGGAATTAGCTGGAAGGAACTGAAATGAAAGTCTTTATGTGTTAATTACCCAAACGCGTGCTGAACATGTGCTAGTCTCTCCTTTATAGGTCAAGTCCTGTGTACTTTTCAGAATGAATTCTCCAAACACTGTAGTTCATTCAATAAGGCTTTATTTGATGTTTACAATATCCAAATACTGTCTTCATTAACAGTGCTGATAAACAATAACAATCTGTAGAAATTCTGGGGTGCTGATTAGTATCCAAAGATGTCCTTCTTTTCCAATGTTGCAGTATTCTTAATGTGGGATTCCTGCCTCAGGCGACCTGAATGTCGGCTCCTATACAAAAGCTAAAGCCTGGTTGCTGTAGGTGCATGGGATGTCACACGTAGGGCCATAAACCAGGGACCTTAAATGTGATGTCTGCATGCAGAGACCTCAGAACTTTTCAGCCCGCAGACAATGTTACATTGATCGCTTCGCTCCTACACTCAAAGACTTCTAAAAAGCTAAGTACCCCGTTGGAGAAATTTTCCATTTCTTTTGCTTGAGCATGGTTAGCTGTAGTTATCGTTGGCAAATGCCATTGTGGATGTCAGGTACCACATAAAGATATGCACGACCATTGCGTCTTTTGTCTAGGGAAGGAACACGACCATACTGCTTGTTCCATTTGTCAATCTTTGTTCTGCAGACCCTTCATAGCCGTCTGGCAGCCCTGAATGTATATTTAGAGAACCAACAACTCAAAAAGCTTGCACTCAGGATGGATCCCGAATCGGCCATTCCATCTGAACCACCACATAAAAAGCCCAAAGTTTCCAGGCCTACCTCTGTTCCATGTTCGCCATCGGACGTCCCACAAGCTTCCGATCTAGGAGTTGAGGGCCGCCCTATTGAACAGTCTACTTTGACTGCTCCCACCAAGGAAGCTGCTTCAGAAGTAACGGCCTGCACGTCCTCAGAGACAGAACAGATGTCGGTCCCTACCGATGTCGAGGGGGAACCAGAAACAGTTGGATGACCAACCGGGACGTCATTACCTGAAGCCCAGGCCCCAGAACCCAGGCATTCTCCCAGGTCTACACCTTCTAAGCAAAACCAGAAAACCAAACACCTGACTGGAGTCCCAAACTGGCAATCATTTACTAACTCCTTGATGCAGGCTTTTATGGCTCTTAGGCCCACAACCTCTTCCCCCTCCACTATTCCAGTGCTTAGTCCTAGGCCTGCCTCTGCCACTTCTCTCCCCTTACCTACTACCCAAGAAGGAGAGGAGGATTTAGAACCTTACTACTTATCTTCTAATGAGTCTGTTTCTTATGCCTCACAAATTGCGTCTCCTCTGGAATACTATTCCCCAGATGAGGAATCTATTGAAGGGGACTCCCCACCAGAGGATATGACCTTTGAGGAAACAATTACAAAGATGAAAGAATACTTCAAATGGGACACTACCCAGATGACTGACACCCAGAGGAGATATTTTGAACTCCTTCGAGTGGACTCACCCTCCCTGTCAGCCATCCCACCTGTCTTACCTGCCTATCTGGATGCCTTCACTTCTGCATCCAAGAATCCAGACTCACAACTACCTGCTCCTAAGAGACTGGGCAGGTTCTATAAAGTATACAAAAGAAACCAACGGTTAGACCATAGCTGAAGAAATAGATAAAAGTCCAAGGCAAAAATATAGTCCATTTACAGTTTCCAACAAATGCTCTTTATTGAATCAAGAGTAAGTGCTTTCACGATCTAAATCAACTGATAGCTTCTTCAGACTCACCAAAACAGTTAAACCATGGATATTTAAAATATAGTTCAGCCAATAAGAACACGTATTGTGCCATGACATAAACTAATTAAAATTATCTAATATACTACTTATATAAATGTAACAATTCAATAATAATTAAGAATACCTACAATTCAAATTCATACATAAAAACACATCTTATATAATAATCTATATTTAATGTTTGAGTGGTCTAGACTTTAAAAAAGGCTTCAAAGAAATAGCACTATTCAACCCAGGGGGCCTATCTGCTTGAAGTAGTAAAATCCACTTTTGTTCTACTTCTTCTACTTTATTTTTTATATCACCTCCTCTTTTACTTTTATTTATTATTTCTAAAACCGTAAAATTAAAAATATGCTTCTTATTTTCTTGTTCCACATGTTTTGCTAAAGCATTTGCATCCTTATTTTTTATGTCTCTAAGATGTTCAAGGATACGGTCCTTTAAACATCTATTCGTCTTGCCTATATAAAAGGCATGACACACAATGCAAAAGCTAAGATAAACTAAATTCTGCGTTTTGCAGTCAGCATAAAACTCAATATCAATTATAAATCCTAGTGTAGGGTGTTTATACATAGGTTTATTATATAAGTAATCACACACTGTACATTTTCTGCAGGGGAATGTCCCCTGCCTATAAGATTGTATCAATTTTTCCTTACTTGTAGATTTATAACAAAGTTGCCTTTTCAATGTTTTTTTATTTCTAAAAGAAAAGCTGGGTCTATCCTCTAATAGTTTCTTCAGTTCAGGGTCTGACAACAAAACATTCCAATTTTTCTCAAAGATATTACAAAATCTTCTAACATCACTTGAATAAGTTATAGGGAATCTAATCTTCATATTGTTATTGTCTGGACCATTTCTACTTTCTTCTGTAGTGTTTGAGAAGAAGGGATTGCACCTCCCATCCCTATTTTCAGTGATATATTTAAAGCTTTCATCTATTTCTTTCTTGTTATAACCTCTATTTAAGAAATCTTTCTCTAATATCGTCATTGTCTTTACAAAGCCTTCATCTGTATTATGTAAGCGGCTTATTCTCATAAATTGTCCTTTCATTACATTTCTGTGTACAAATGTGGGGTGCATACTAGTCTTATGCAGAATGCTATTTCTCCATGTGGGTTTTCTATACATGCCTGTGGTAATTTCATCCGGCGCTGTCTTTTTAACCTGAACGTCTAGGAACTCAATAGAGTCCCTGGAGTATTGACAGGTAAATCTTAAAAATTCAGTAGTGCTATGTAGATACTCTACCATCTCTTGTAGCTCTTCACTAGTACTATCCCATAACAAAAAGACATCGTCTACAAAGCGTATATACCATACAATATTCCCAGCATATTTGTTACTTGCGCTCAATACATACTCTTTCTCCCAAGCTGCCAATACTAAGTTGGCGTAGCTATTGGCGCAAGCTATGCCAGCTTTCTGTAAATAATACTTTTCATTAAATATAAAAACATTGTTCTCTAACACAATGTCAAGTAATTCACACATCAAATTGATCTTAGTGCTCTGAAAGGCTCCGTTTGAAGTTAAGATGTCACGTATTTTCTCAATACCCCACTTATTTGGTATCACTGTAAACAGTGAGGTAACATCCATGGTTACAAACATATAGTTCCTTCTAATATTCCTAGCCTTATTGTATAACAATTTTAGAAACACTTTCGTATCTCTTAATATAGTATCACATAATTTTAAGACTGTTTGTAGATTTTTCTCAATATAAACAGAAATGGCTTCTGTGGCCCATCCTTTGCTAGACACAATTGGTCTCATAGGGGGCTGTGTTATATGTTTATGGATCGTGGGTAAGCCATATATGATGGGTATAGTCGGATATTCAGTCTGAAAATAATCGAACAATTCCTCTGATACATATTTAGTAATCAGTAGATCAAAAATATATACAGATATCCTGTCAGTTATACCATATACTTCTCTCATTTATTTCAATGCACGTATCTGTATCATTCAAGAGTTCCATCATTTTCATACAGTAAAAAGCCTTGTCCATTACTACTACACTGCCCCCTTTATCAGCGGGCCTAATCTCAATACTCTGAGATTCCTTTAGTTGTCTTAGTGCTTCAGTCTCTAACTTACTCAAATTGTAGAATTTAGGTGGGAGATTTTTAGCATACATCTCTGTAATTTCATATTCACAAATATTAGTAAACGTTTCAACTGTAGGATGTATCTTGGGTATAAAAACACTTGGTTGTTTGAACATATTATAATTAACATTTCTTTTAAACATGGTTTTCAAAGTTAGGGTACGAGAAAATAACTTCAATTATTTTAATAGATCAGTTAGTACTGTTTTTTGTGCTGGGATAAAATTCAAGCCACTGTTTAACAGAGAGACTTGCGCGTCAGTTAAACAAAAACTAGATATGTTAGTTACCAGACTTTTTGATTCCTGCTCCTGGTATTTATATATGAGGGAGTCACTCGTTCTTTTTGTAATCGCGTTCTCCCTCGTCGGTTCTTGCTGCTCGACCTGTCTCTTATCAGCAGCGCCTTCTTTAACACAAATGGGAGGATCGATGTTTGTGTAGCTTCTTTTTGCTCCAAAAAAAACACTGGATCAGAGCCAGTACTAGTATCCACGCTTCTGTTGATGCGAGCCGTTTGAGAAGTTTCCTTTCTCACTCCGCCATTATCAGATGTAGGAGGTTCTATACATACTTTCTCAGTATTGACGTCAGCACTTCACTAAGATTCTGATTTAAAGAAGCAGTACTATTTAAGTTGAATATTTCAGATGTTTCCACTATATTTATTCTTTCTGAATTTTCTGTATTCAAAGGTGGTGTTCTTGGCTACGAAAAGACCTCTTTACATTGAAAATCATTGAGGTCCCGTTGCAATTTCTTAGTTTTTGTGTTTTGCAGTCTCTTTTCATAACCTTGTATGTTGTCAGCAAGTTCATCTAATTTGCTGCCTATTATCTCCATAGAAAAATTATTAAGTAGTTGTTCTTGTAACCTCTTTATCTCATCTGCTAAATCCTTCTCCTGCGGCTTGAAAAATTCTATAAGCAGATGCATATAGTCGTAGCTTAGTTGCAAGTTTAATTTCTGCCACTTTTGAAGTAAATCAGGGTATGTTTCAGCATAAGTTGGCATATTTAATACCCTGAGACCTCTCAGTACTATTTTGTATTTCAGTGAGGCTTCTAGGTGAAATCTTTGATTTTACTACTTCAAGCAGATAGGCCCCCTGGGTTGAATAGTGCTGTTTCTTTGAAACCTTTTTTAAAGTCTAGACCACTCAAACATTAAATATAGATTATTATATAAGATGTGTTTGTATGTATGAATTTGAATTGTAGGTATTCTTTATTATTGAATTGTTACATTTATATAAGTAGTATATTAGAGAATTTTAATTAGTTTATGTCATGGCACAATATGTGTTCTTATTGGCTGAACTATATTTTAAATATCCATGTTTTAACTGTTTTGGTGAGTCTGAAGAAGCGATCAGTTGATTTAGATCGTAAAAGCGCTTACTCTTGATTCAATAAAGAGCATTTGTTGGAAACTGTAAACGGATTATATTTTTGCCTTGGACTTTTATCTATTTCTTCAGCTATGGTCTAACCGTTGGTTTCTTTTGTATATTTTCGCTTGAGGTGTATACCAGGAGTTTACCCGGCTTTCTGAACCTTTTTCATTTACATTTAGGTTCTATAAAGTGCCTGATTACCAGAAATTCTTAGTTAAGCCTCCCCTGGCAGACCCTGCAGTAATTGCCGTTTCCCCTGACAAGCAGTCTAGGCTTATTCCTTTAGCATCTCTTCTGCCCACTGATAAGGATAGCAAAAGCATGGACAGGATTGGGAAAAAAAGTATACACCTCCTCCACCCTGGCCTTCTGAACTATCAATTACCAAACTCACATGATAAAATATGCCCTGGACCTAGTTTCACAAGCCTGCAATCTCTTGGCTGCCACCCCTGAGTGCCCTGCTAAATCTGAGATAGTATCTAAACTGTTGCTGGCTTCTCAGGTATCCAGACATTGCATTAGGTGCAGTTATGATGCCTCAGAGACCTCTGCTAGGTCTGCAGCTTCTGCTTCAGTTCTCCGAAGATGCTCTTTGCTTCGCCTCCAACCACTCCCAGAGGATTTCAAATCTAAAATTATGGGCGCCCCATTAGACCATAACCTCTTGTTTGGCAAACAATCTGCAAAACTTTTTAAAAACCTGCGGGAGAAAAGTAAGGAGCTGCAGGACATCAAACATTTGCCTGTCTCTCCTATTTCTAAGTACTACAGGAATTATCCTGCAAAGATTTCTTTTGTCAGGAGAACTCCTTCCTCTGGCACCCTCTCCTCTACCAGACACAGGAGAGGAACCAGGAGGCAAACCTACTCCAGACCTGTTACCTCATAACCTACTCCAAGATAGCCTTTTCAGGATAGAAGTGCACCCAACAATACGTGACTGCCTATCCCATCTACCTTTGTCAGCCTGCCTTCCCCACTGCCTCCCCTTTTGGAAAAACATCACATTAGACCAATGGGTACTATCATTCAAAATTGATAGTTCCTTTCTTGGAAGGAAAAACCCATCCCCTTTCCACCCAAAAATCAAGTCCACCTTTTTCCTCACATTCTACTAGACCTCCTAAGATTAGGAACAGTAGAACCTGTCCCTCCAGGGCAGGAAGGAAAAAGATTTTACTCAAGACTCTTTCTGGTCCCCAAAAAAGATGGGCCTATGGAGACCAATACTAGACCTAGCCTTCCTAAACCAATTTCTAAAAGTAACATAATTCAGGATGCTATCCCTTCAGACTCTTCTTCCTTTAATCCCAGCCCAGGCCTACATGGCCACTCTAGATCTAAATGAGGCTTATTTCCATATGCCCATAAAACCCTCCAACAGAAAATTCTTACGTTTTACTGGACCCTGCTCTCATTTTCGGTTTACAGCCTTGCCCTTTGGTTTGTCTACTGCACCCAGGATATTCACAAAATGCCTAGCCCCAGCCATTGCTTACTGCAGGACCAAAGGTGTCCAAATCTATCCGTACCTATATGACATTCTCCTACTAACAGAAACAGAAGGACCTCCTCCAGAATCATCTCAGGTTCACCACCTCCCTTCTACAAAACCTGGGTTTCACCCTCAGCTTAAACAAATCCTCCTCACTCCCGCAGCAAGACAAAATCTTACTGGGCTGCAGGATCAGGACAGACCTGATGTGGGCTTTCCTTCCCCAGGACAAAGTCATGTCACTCTCCAGTCACTTCCAAAACCTTTTACTAGCTCTTCAAATATCTGCAAGACAATTCCTGCAACTCCTGGGGCTGATGGCAGCCACCATCCCTATGCTTCCCCTAGCAAGAATGTACTTGCGAAAGTCCCAGTGGTACCTGAAAAAAGTGTAGTCACAACACTAACACTCCCTAGAGCAACAAATTCCCATTCTACCCTGCCACAAAACAGAACTAAGGTGGTGGATTCAACAAATCCTTCACAACCCGGGACTACTACTTCAAATCCCTTCCCCACCCCAGCTTATGCATACAGACGCATCAGGGTACAGGAGGCATGGAATCCTACCCTTCAAAAGAACCATATCAATGTAAGGGAAATTACTGCAGTTCTTCTGGCCCTGGAGACTTTCCTTCCTATTCTCCAACCAAGCCCCCTTCAAATATTCACAGAGAACACCACAGTAATATGGTATCTCAACAAACAAGGAGGGACCAGAGCTTACCTCCTGTGCAGGATAACTATACAAATTTGGGACCTCACCTCCAGGCACAGCTTGACCCTGCAGGCTTCATACAGCCCCTCTCAGGATAACAAATAAGCAGATATTCTCAGCAGAACATCCTCTGTACAGCACGAGTGGATGTTGAACAAGGGAGACCTTTCTAGACAGTATCCACCGGTGGGGCACACCTCAAGAGGATCTATTTGCTTCCTCCCAGAACAGACAGTTGAACAAATTCTGCACCAAGGATCACTCTCCACTTACCTGGAGGGTGGACGCCTTCAGCATTCCATGGAAGGGACTGTTTCTATATGCTTTTCCACCCTTCCCACTAATCCAAAAGGCCTATTGAAATTCAGGAAGGACAAACCAAAAGTCTTGCTGGTGACTCCCTACTGGCCAAGGCAACACTGGTTCTCACTACTTCTGTCATTAGCCAAGGGCAATCACGACAACTTACTCCACAGGGTGGACCTACACACACAACAAAAGGGAACTCTAATTCAACCTCAGCAACAGATGTTAGGCCTAACACTCTGGGTGATAAACTTCTAATCCCTTTCAGACACCACTACTCAGAGGACGTGCTTACAGTCCTGAGGGAGGCCAGGAAATCATATTTGTCAAAATGGGAGAGATTCTGCAAGGACAGGGACCCCGGCCAGGCAGACCCATCTCTAGTCCTTGCCTATGTGTGTGAAGTCATTAAGGATGGCCTTTCCTACTCTTCACTGAAAGTCCACCTTTCAGCCATTTCAGCTTGTCTACCTCTAGATCCCCCTTTGCTATCCAGCCTGGATGTAAAACTTTTCCTGAGAGGGGTCTTACACATTAGACCACCTAGAAAACCCATCCCACCACCCTGGGACCTCAGCTTTGTTTTGGGAAAACTAACACTGACCCCATTTGAGCCAGCTAGCACTGCTACTTTACAAATGTGTACATGGAAGACTGTACTGCTGGTGGCCATTACTTCCGCTAGGAGAGTGTCAGAGTTGCAGGCTCTCATGGCCTGCCCCCCCTACACTGCCTTCCACAAGGACAGGGTGATCCTACGCATTAACACTTCCTTCATGCCTAAAGTTGTCAATGAACTGTCCTTAAATCAGTCCATTCACCTACCTACCTACCTTCTTCCCCTCTCCAACTAACAATAGTGAGAGGATTCTCCATTTCCTGGATGTACACAGACAACTTGGATTCTACCTAGACAAAACTAAGTCCTTCAGGAAATCTAACCAACTATTATTTATCTCCTTCCACCCCAGGGTTCTGGGCAAGGCAATCTCCAAACAAACTATTTCATGTTGGATCAGAAAATCCATTTCCTTCTGCTACTCGCACCATGGCAAGCACTTACCCCAAGGGGTGAGAGCTCACTCTACCAGAGGCATGGCTACTTTCAAAGCCTTCCTGAAAGGGCTGGACACAGCATCCATTCTGGAAGCAGCCACCTGGTCCACAATTCACACCTTCACCAAACAATACAAATTGTACCATGTCTCCAGAGCCAGGGCAGGTGTTGCTAGAGCAATCCTGCAGGGGTTTCTGGAATCTTCCACTTCTACCTCCACTCTTCCCTCTAATTAAGCTGTGGTACTCTCCCACACTAAGAATACTGCAGCATAGGAATAGAAGGACATAGAATAGTTGTGTAAAATCTTACCATGACCATAGATTGCCTCCTCTTCCATGTTGCAGTATTCCTTCCCTCCCTCCAGAGCCTGTATTTAGTTTGTACTATGGACATAACTCTTAGGCACTAGGAAGCGCTACCCTTCACCAAGAGCAGACTAGCCAGCATGACACTTGACAGTTCTGGCTGACATCACTTGTTACTCTCTTTGGGACTGTCTGACTGGCCTTCAGGTTCTGAGGTCTGTACGTGCAGATGTCACATTTAAGGTCCCTGGTTTATGGCCCTACGTGTGACGTCCCACGCACCTACAGCAACCAGGCTTATATAGGAGCTGACGTTCAGGTCACCTGAGGGGTGGAATCTCACACTAAGAATACTGCACCATGGAAGAGAAGGACATCTATGGTCATGGTAAGATTTTGCACAACTATTCTTTACTGCACATCATATTCTGATTGTCCTGAACAACTTAAACTGAAATAGTCTTTATTTGACCTGTGTTTTGTACTCAGGCTTGAGTGTCTGTATTGTAGCTTAATCTTCTTTGTAATGACAGGTCGAACGAACGAACTAACCTTAACTGAACTGCTATCCTGAACATAACATATTATATGTTGCTGTAGTCCAGTAATTTTCCTTCGTAAACCGTATTCACTGCCACTAACCTTGGTTTTCTGGCCTTGTCTTGTATGTGCTTTATTCGACAGTCCATTGAGGAACATTCTGTAGCTGGCAAGATTGTATCTTTCCCTTGAGAAAAGGACATTCTGTATTTCTGTATGTTCTGAACATTTCATGCTTATGTTTCCTTTCTAATAAACTGTCTTTCTTTGAAACTGAAAGCATACATGTCTGACGCTACATATTTTACCCTTTAGTCTGCATAATGCCTAAAAACTAAAATGGAGGTCCCTAATCTAACAGTTGCCCCTGATGTCCCTGATGAACGTCTGCAGGGACCTACTTTTGAAGTTACCTTACATCTGTATTGCTAACTACTGTATACCGTGTTATGCTACATGTCTCATAATCTGAAAATATATATTTTTTATTTGGTAAATAAACTTGCAATTTTAATTTTGACTACTAGGCTTGAAGTCTGTTAACTTTGATTTAATTTCCATATTACCTGAATTCATAGTTTTTAGAGTATTTAAGTCTAAATTCTGATGTACGAGTGGTGTGTCCAAGACCTGCACATTATTCTGAAAATGAGTATCTTTTAATTCTGTGGCTTTTAAAGCTGATTAGAAACAGCCATACACATTCTTAAGTTAGAGTATGAACTGCTAACCCTGCCTGTTTTTCTCTCTCTGTATGCTGTAATGGTAAAATTCTATGTTTTCTACGTTATGAGCTGGTGCCTTAGTGTACCCTGATTCCTCCTTCTTATAGTAAATAAAACCTTTTCCTGTTCACAGATTTAAATCTTTAAACATTGTACTGTTTGTTTTTATTGTCTAAGCCTATCAAGCATGATGGCTATTCTTTGAAGACCAATTGAAATCGGCACTAAAGAGATAACTCTTTAACTGGTCTTGAAGCATAATTACCATGTACTGTATTAACTTGTGTCTATAAATTTTCATTTAGATTTGCTAATAATGTTATTTACTTTTTTAACTTTTATGTGCTGTAACAGATGTTTTCCTCCTAAATTTGTGCCTGAAATATTCTGTGAATATTTATGAGCTATAATAGTTTACTAAAACCTATGCTTTCTGTATTTCACATCTGTACCTTTGCATTGCCTGTTAGTGTCCTTTTAATTTTCTGACTAGCGTACAATAATTATGTAAAGTGCACTGTAATCTGTAAACTAACAAATTAAGCCTGCCCTGTTATGCCTTGAGTGCATTGAATAACTATTACTACCTATTCTTTAGATAACTTATCTTAATAGTTTACTAAACCTATGCTTTCTGTATTTCAGGTCTATACCTTTGCATTTTCTGTTAGTGTCTTTTTAAGTTTCTAAGTAATGCACGATAATTATGTAAAGTGTACTGTTATCTGTAAATTAATTAAGAAATCAAACCTGTCATGTTATGCCTTGAGTATACAGAATAAATATTACTACCCATTATTTAGGTAACTTATCCTAATAAGCCTGTAATAAATAATTCTTTCACTTTACCCTTAACTAATGTAATGACTGAATAATGTGAAGGATGATGCATTAGAAATATATGATGTAATAAGCCTGTTACAAATAAGTCTGCCACATTACCTTTAACTAATGACTAAATAATGTAATTCTGTTACTTTGCCCTTAAAACTAATGAATAATGTGAAGTAACTGAGTATTATTTTATATTCTGAAATTTGACTGAAATGTACTATACTGAACACATAACCAAGTATGAATGTCATATTCTGAATTTTGACTGAAATTTACATTAGCGTGATACATATTTATACTGAACATTTAAAATAGCTGTGTGTATTCTGGAAACTAACTAATACTAAAAGAATATCTTTTGCCAGTGTTAAGTGAACACAGGTAAAAGCATAACTGAAACTGGTAAATGTTATATTCTGAAAACTAAATTATTAGTACCTTTTCTGTTAGTATATTATCTGAACAGACTGAAAACTAGTACTGTTGTACAATCGTCTGAAAACATGAGAACATTTTGACAGTTACATGAACACTGATAAAAAATGAACTGATATCTGTTTTCCTGTCAGTGTTGTCTGAACATAGATAAACTGAAAACTAGTACTGTTGTACAATTGTATGAAAACGTGAGAACATTTTGACAGTCTTACCTGAACACAGATGAACTGAGATCTGTTATTGTTATATTCTGGAGATTAAACTATTAATATCTTTTTGTCAGTATTGCCTGAACGTAGATAAAAACATAAACTGAAAACTAGTATTGTTAAATAACTGTCTGAAAACATGCATACTTGCTTTATCTCGTACATTTTAACTTTAAACAAACATTGAAGAAATAACAAACACAGTCAACTTTTGCATCACAGCTCTTGCTAAATTTTACTCTGCATTGTCCTAGTCACAGATGAGATAAAGGAATGCCTGCTTTAATGTCGAAGTGTCCTTTTTATAGTTAGGCCTTTTGAACCTCTTCTTTTCATCTCTTGTGCAAGGCTGGGTGGCTAAAGTTCTTAATTGTATTTAGTATCAGGTCCTTAAAATAACCTTTGCATGTTTAACAATTATACCATTGCTTATTGCCCGACCTTATTTACATTTTTCTGCATGAAATAAAAATTTGCTGCTTATAAACTCTTGCAAGTCTGTAAACAAATTGATAACCTCAAATGAAACTAAAATAGTAATGTAACACTGTGCATTTCTGCACCTATATAAAATTAATTTTAACTGTTGAACTTTTTACATTTTCTCTCGTGACCCTTAGATTTTAACATACTTTTCTGTGACTGAAACTTCACCCACTCTCTCACCATAACAGTTTCTTTAGCTGATGTCATTTAACTTTTCAGTACTACTGAATGCTGCAAGATTTTGTCATTGCTGTCTACAATTTTCTTGGATAAATAGTAAAAACTGTAACTGCATTAACTTGATCTTTACCATACTGCATTAGCATACATTACTGTCTCCAATTCAGTTTTCTAGGCTGGCTGTAATCTGATCTGATGTGCTTGGCAAACTGCTGTCTCCCTGTGAAACATATACAGTCTCAGACTGATTACATAGTGTACTCTCTTATGCATAGGATCTAAACTCTTAACTGTATTGTCACCTTGACAATGTAGCATTGACTTTAAATTTTACATTCTGTAAACTACCAAACATTATTTTGTCTCTGTCTGTATTACAATATTATTTATGCATTGCAACACTTTAATGCAAAGCTCTTAACTAATGACTGCTAAACAAAACAGCAACAAAAAAATTCATTTGCCAAATCTGTAACTGTAAACCATTTATTCTGCGAATTAACTTTACTGTCATTTTTGGTATGCCCTACACAACATACCCTTTTTTCTAACTGGCCACACCCAATATGTCTTTCTGAGCACTTTAGCTGTGTCAGCTGAACTGCAGTTTATTTTATCTTTAAACAGTAAATATGTATGTTCCCATCTTAACCAATTTTGTAAATTCTATACATTTACAAAAATCTTGTTACTGAAGTCTAAAACAGCATATAACCCTAATGACATGCTCATACCTAGTACAGAGCTGTTTCACTTTGAACTGTTAGCTGCTGTAATCTTTGACCCTTTAAATCCTGACAAAACTGCATTTGTGTCCTCTAATAAAGATTTATGTGCTACTGAAGTTGCTTTGTCTGTAAACTATGAAATATTGTCATTTCTTTTAACCTTAAACAATGACAGGTTAATGCTCCGATTTGGTGCCAGACTGCTGCACCCTTTATAGATAGTATGGAATGCATTCTTTCTTTCATTTGCTCTGAAACGGTAGCAATTTTACTTTGCACTGAAGTCTGTTTTTCATTTATGCTGGAATTTACTTTACCAAAGTCTGCACTCTGATTACTCTTATTCCCCCCTCAGTGCAATATTTGCACTTGTTTCTGAAAATAAGAAACTAGATGAAGTAATGTGAATTTGAGACATTGCCTGCATGTTATGTACGTTGAGTGTGTTGACATCTGTATGTTTAATACTACAATATAATTCTGTATTTTGAATTACATGTAAACAAGAATTTAAGTCTGAAACTGTACTAATAGAAACTGACTTCTATGATTTAACCGCTTGGTGTTTATATATATTTGTCATTCTTGAACTAATAACCTTTAACTTTAAAAGAACATTTCTGGAATATAGTTTTTTAGACTGCTTTACCCAGTTTTTAAATTGAAAGGTTGCTATGGGGTGTTGGGGTGTTTTACCCTATTCATAGTGGCTTGCTATTGTAAGAATTGATTAGACTGCACTGTACTGGAATTAACTGGAAATAACTGAAATGAGACTGAAACGAAAGTCTTTTTCTGTTAATTATCCAGACTCGTGCTGAACAGGTGCCAGTCTCTCCTTTATGGCCCATGTCCTGTGTACTTTTCAAAATTAATTCTCCAAACACTGTAGTTCATTCAGTAAGGCTTTATTAGATGTTCACAATATCAGAATACCGTCTTCATTAACAGTGCTGATAAACAATGACAATCTGTAAAAATGCTGGAGGGCTGATTAGTATCCAAAGTTAATGCATGTCATATTCTGATTGTCCTGAACAACATAAACTAAAATAGTCTTTATTTGACCTGTGTTCTGTACTCAGGCTTGAGTGTCTGTATTGTAGCTTTATCTTCTCTGTAATGCCAGGTCGAACAAACTAACCTTAACTAAACTGCTATCCTGAACACAACATATTATATTGCTTCAGTCCAGTGATTTTCCTTCGTAAATTGCATTCACTGCCACTAACCTTGGTTCTCAGGCCTTGTCTCGTATGTGCTTTATTCAACATTCCATTAAGGAACATTCTGTGGATGGCAAGATTGTATCTTTCCCTTGAGAAAAGAACATTCTGTATTTCTGTATTTTCTGCACATTTCATGCTTATCTTTCCTTTCTAATAAACTGTCTTTCTTTGAAACTTAATGCATGCATGTCTAACACTACATATTTTACCTTTTAGTCTGCATAATGCCTAATAACTACTTTAAAGTGGAGGTCCCTAATCTAACAAGTATCATATTACTGTTTTAATTTCATTGTATCTCTTGCACCTTCTGTCTTCTTCCTGCATGCTTTTCCTTAATGGCACATTTTCCTACTGCTCTCGTGTTGAAGACAGGTAGCATTTACAGTGAGTGTAGTACGTACACAGTAATCCAACAGTCCTTTCCATGTGGCCCAGACATAAATATCCCACCTGTGGCATCCCAAGGGCTTTTGCAGCATGCATTCCTTTATTGGTGCAACTCCATCTAAAGATTTTCCCAACTTCGAAAGCAAGAACAGCGGTGAAACAGCCTGTTTTGACTGTAATAATTTGCACCCTTTACGTTTTCAGTTGCAGAGATCAAAGTATATTATTTGTAAATTATTTTAGCGTGCGTGCTAGTTCAGACATTATACATTAGGTTGCCCCTCCTCCCAAAGTCTGTTAACCTGAACTACATTTGCTACAGCTGGTTTTATCATTTTAAACATTTACTGCTTCTTTAGGTTTTTGCGGACTAACATTACTAGCATTGACCACTAACCTGAGGTATATTTCCATAAAACTTGTGTGTGTAGATTAGTTTTATTTGTTTTGATGCCTTATTGGTGGTGACCTCTCCACTAATCCCTCCCACATACCAGCTGGTCAATCAGACATCTCCTACATTCCATCCCTATTAACAACAACACCCCACCCACCTCTTAGCTCAAATATTAACTGTCACGACCATGCTACTACTTCACTTGCTAAGACTTCTTACTTGGTCACTCCTTACCTCCTTCCATAGTACTATAATTAACCCTCCCACCCATTTTCACTGCACAACCACTCCCAGTATTATCCATTACCCACCCTCTAACTATTTCTCACTCCCCACCTCGGTCTCCATCTCTATTCATCTAATATGCTATCAGTTGGCAACTACATACAAACAAAAAATATCAGTAAAACACGACAGACTCATTACCACATTTATTAAACTAATGAACACTGCCATAGCCAAATTAGCCCTGAGTGGTGACATACACCCTAATCCAGGTCCAAATATCTCCAACTCCACACCCAACAACCTGTCTATAACTTCCTCCTTCCCACAACTAGCATCTAACAGAAAATCATCTAACCTCCTTCTTCTGAGCTTAAATATCAGAAGTATAGCCAATAAAGCCCACAGCCTCCATGCTAACATATTTCTATACTACCCAGATATAATCATCTTGACCGAACCTGGCTCGAACCCCACATTGAAAGTGAGAAAATACTCCCACCAGGCTATAACATACTTCGCCTGGACAGGCTATGCAAAAAAAGGAGGTGGTGTAGCTCTAATGTTTAAACAACACTTAAACATCCACATCCTTAACTCAGGAACCCCCAGATCGGTTACGAAGAGATCCTATACACCATATTCAAACAAAACAATAAACATACTTGGGTGCTACGTCCCACCTGTCCATAACATCCCACTCCTTGAAAAGCTCCTCAGTTGGGCCAACCAAACCCTCCCATATGAAACCTTAATTCTAGGAGACTTTAATATCGACTGGCTCTTTGTATCAAGTCATCCAGCCAACCACCTAAACCTTCATGGTTTCTCACAACTCATAAGGTCCCCTACCTGGACTGACAAAAAGTCCAACAAACTTTCCACCCTTTACTGTATACTAGTCAATAAAGCTCTGCAGTCATTCACTGCAGGCTGTCTACCAGACAGCCTGAGTTACCACAATCCACCATTCCTTCTGAGGCAGCACTCAAACAGTACCAAACTCATCATCTATCGGCAAATTCGTAACAAGGTCAGCTTCAACCCCCTCACTTTTACATCTTCCCTAAAAAACTGTAACTGGTCACCACTAATTTACCTCATCCTAGATTGAGCAGTTCATTTCTTCAGTTCAACCTTCCTAAACATACATGCTCCAATAAGAAATGCCCGAATCAAGTCAAGCTGTGCCCCTTGGCTTCAGAAAGACATTGATGAAGCTTGGCGACAAGGCTTGGGACCACTGGCGCCTTTCTAAAAACCACTTCTCTAGACAGACATTCTTTGAATTGCGCAACAAGGTCAAAAAGCAAATAAAGTATGACAAAGTCCAGTATTACCAGACTGCCCTAAACTCCTCTCAAAACAACCCTAAGCAGTTCTAGTCCTCCATAAACTCACTTCTCCACCCAAGTAAAGTTGGCACCCCCCCCCCCCACACACAACTCTCTCCCTTCCCCCAGTAGTATTGCTGCCTCTTTCAACAGACACTGTACTGAATCCATTCTACTTTTGTCCAAATAACATCCCCACATCAAATACAAATATTCTGTCCACTATCTTTTTCTTTTTGTCCTGTGCCCACCTCCATAATAAAAAGACTTCTATTAAAGCTTAAGCCTACAAAACTTGCTGCAGACAGCCTCCCCTGCGAATTCCTGAAATTAGCAGCTGATGCTCTAGCATATCCAGTATCTATCTCAATAAACAGATCCTTATCAGAATCCTATGTCCCTTCACTTTGGAAAATATCCCACATAATATCCCTCTATAAAGGTGGCTCCTCCACAGAATTTTCTAGCTACCACCCCATAGCCATCTTTTCTCCACTATCCAGAATACTTGAGAAATGCATTCACTCCCAAGTTCTAGACTATTTACAAACTAATAAGCTTCTCTCCAGCACCCACCATGGCTTCAGGCCATTCCATAGTACTACTACAGCCTTACTCTCTTTCACTAACACCATTCTTCAACACAGAAACAATGGCCTGTTCTCCTCTGCCACATTCCTGGACTTGTTCAAGGCTTTTGATATGGTCTCACACAAACAACTACTCTCTGTTCTCTCAGACCTCTATTTTTCATAATTTGCTTCAAACTGGTTTCACAGCTGTCTAGGTGGTCGCCAACAATCCGTTGTGTGGCACAATGACCTATTGCCACGACTTCCTGTCACTGTTGGGAGTCCCCCCGGCTCCATCCTTGGACCACTTCTTTTCTCACTCTTCACCAATAATCTGTTCACAGCCACCAAGCAGGCCACTCTTATACAGTATGCAGATGAGTCCGCTCTCATCTGCTCAGCCCCAACTTTGCCAGAACTTCACAAATTAACACAAGAA
The DNA here is from genome assembly GCF_019279795.1 of Protopterus annectens. NCBI lineage: Eukaryota > Metazoa > Chordata > Ceratodontiformes > Protopteridae > Protopterus > Protopterus annectens. Next base: position 1,183,841,601 of record NC_056735.1, on the reverse strand, counting down.
GCCTTTTCCTCTGTTGAAAACTGGCTATCCAGTGCCCAGTTAATTGTCAACCCTAGCAAGACTAATCTCATCATCTTCCAGCCCACTAAACCCAACCTAACAAACTCCCGCTTCAATATTCTGGCCAGTGACAACACCATAATCTCCCTTAAAGAGCCCACCAAACTACTTGGCATTGAAATTGACAGCCAGCTCAAATTTGACACTCGCATCTCTCTAACCATAAAAAAAGTTCACAAAAAATTAGGTTCATTGTATAGAAATAAGCATTTCCTCACCAAATCAACTAGAATCTCAGTAGCCAACTCCCATCTCATATCAACCTTCCTGTATGCCTCTCCTATACTTGCCAATCTTAGACAAGCTGACCTAAATAAGCTAGAGGCCTGCTACAACAAAATAGCCAAACTTGCCACTGGGTCATCCTACCTCAGCCATTGGCTCAAACTCCCGCAACGTCTCCAACTCTATCAAAAATGTCCCCTCCCTTCAAAACCTTCTCCAGCTCTACTATACTACTAGATCACTACGCTCCAGCCAAGAACTCAACCCGGGAATGCACAATATCCAAATTATGGAATATCCCCCCCCATTACCACCCTACCCTCATCCCATCATTTTAAAGCTAAACTAAAAGCCACTTAAAAAGCCACTGGTTATGTCTTTGTTCCAATCCTAAGACTCACTTCTCCTCTCCTTACCTCCCCTGCTGCCCTCCTCTCCTTTAGCCACCCTGCCTGACTATATCAGATCATTATATCCTCCCCCTTCTCCCCTGATTTTTTCCTCTATCCCTTCCTGCTTACATCTCCATATGATGTTTGCCAACTATATATTTGTTAGTGTACTCTGCTACAATTGACAAATTAAACAGTTTGAAAGTGTAATGGTTTGTTCTCAACTTTTATCCAAACTTACTAAACTACATATTACAATACTGAGCATTCTATGTCAGCTTATGTTTACACTGTCATTTCTAAATGTATTTTTTATTTTTTCATATGTATTGCAACTTCTTGGTACCTAATTGATTATTCTTACACTCTTGCTGTTCATATTTGCTGCAGATTTTATTTGCTTTGCTTTTGTTACTTGTTTTGCTTATGGGGAGCTTTTCTCTCCGGGCTTCTGTTGAAAATGGACCTGTGTCCAGTTGGAATTTCCTGGTAAACAAATGTAAATAAATAAGTAGTAGGGAATCCATACCCCTCAACTTCTTGTATCAAGAATTATGAGCAAAGACAAAAATAATTGAGGTGATGAAGGCCAAAATCAGGGACCATTTTGAAATATTACTCTAATTCAGCTTGAAATTGAATAGAACAGCAGGTTTTGTCTCAACACACCTTTTCTGAACAGTAAGAAGTGTGAAACTCTAATGCCTGGTATTACAGACTATAATCTTCAGTGGCAAACCAGAAAAAAATGTATGACAATGCAAACATAGGTAGCAAAATTAAGCTTTATGGGGGCGTCCTTATTTAAATAAAATATCTTCTGTTGCTGCCCTAGAGTTTGTGTTGCCCAGCTTAATGAGTCATTCTTGGCTAACTGAATTAAAAGGAATTTACTGTTCCAGTAAATCAATACCACAACACTAGAGACTGTCATTAGTAAACAGTTTACCTTTGGTTTTATGGGCTTGTTGCTCAACTTGGTTCACAGGCTGTAACTCCCATTCAGCTGTCAGTCGACATAGTAGCTCTAATCACATAGCCCAACCAAAAAAAAAAAATCTTGCCCTCACATGTAAGAATCAGTTCTCAGACATGTTCACATTTAACACTATTGGGAGATGTAAATTCTCAAGACTACAGCTTGGCATTCCTTCAGCTGTAGAAGTCTTTCAGGATGCTGTAGCAGATATGACTGAAGGAAGGCTTAGAAGGAGTTGCGAATACAGTCATTGATATTTTGGTTTGGGGAATAATCAAGCAAGAGCATGAGATTAAACTGCTAAAGCTGCTAGATTGAGTAAGGTTACAAGATTTGAAGCTGAACAGAGAAATGTCGAATATCACAAGTGCATAAATCATCTGCTCGGTATGCATGTGCTACTGGGTTACAACTGAGTGCTGATAAAGTGCGTGTTGTGTAAGTGTGCAAGGTCCAGTAGATAAACTGTATTCATTTGACTTGTTGAGGAATGATACAGTACCTGTTCAAGTTCATACTTCATCTGTCGAATATAACTATATGTGCAAAAATGTACTTGTGTGGAAAATCTGAAGTTGGTCTGAAGAGGAAGGAAAAAGCTTTGATCTTTTGAAGAGACTGGTAACTACTACACAAATGCTTTAACAGTATGATGCGATACTACCCACAACACTTCAAGTAGTTGCATGCCAGAAAGGGCACACTACTTCGAGAGGAAACATATTGCCCATATGTCAAATGTTCTGACAGATGTTTTAGACTTGATGTACCCAGGATGAGAAATAAAAGCTTCCTGTAGTATCGTATTGGTGGAAACTCTGTGTATGGGAAACATACTAAAGTTGAAACAGATTATAAACCTTTGCTTAGCACCTTCAAAATGTCCTTTCCAAAGAATGCTGTTAATGCCTCAGAAGTACAGTACTACTACTTCTTTCGGCTGCTCCCGTTAGGGGTCGCCACAGCAGATCAACTGTTTCCATTTCTTCCTGTCCTCTGCATCTTGCTCTGTCACACCAACCACCTGCATGTCCTCTCTCACCATATCCATAAACCTTATCTTAGGCCTTCCTCTTTTCCTGTTACCTGGCAGTTTCATCCTTAGCATCTTTTTCCCAATATACTCTGCATCCCTCCTCAGCACATGTCCAAACCAACGTAATCTTGCCTCTCTGGCTTTGTCTCCAAACCATCCAACCTGGGCTGACCCTCTAATATACTTATTCCTAATCCTGTCTATCCTCGTCACACCCCGTGCAAATCTTAGCAACTTCATCTCTGCCACGTCAAGCCCTGACTCCTGCCTTTTTGTCAGTGCCACTGTCTCCAACCCATATAACATAGCTGGTCTCACTACCCTCTTGTAGACCTTTCCTTTCACTCTTACTGGTATTCGTCTGTCACAAATCACTCCTGACACTCTTCTCTACCCACTCCATCCTGCCTGTACTCTCTTCTTCACCTCTCTTCCACACTCACCATTACTCTGAACTGTTGATCCCAAGTACTTAAACTCATCCACCTACGCCACCTCTACTCCCTGCATCCTCACCATTCCCCTATCCTCCCTCTCATTCACACACATAAATTCTGTCATAGTCCTGCTGACCTTCATTCCTCTTCTCTCTAGATCATATCTCCACCTCTCCAGGGTCTCCTCCACCTGTTCCCTACTCTCACTACAGATCACAATGTCATCTGCAAACATCATAGTTCACGGGGACTCCTGTCTGATCTTGTCTGTCAACCTGTCCATCACCATGCAATACTAAATAGTAAAAAGTTATGGGCATTCAGAAGCTAAGTAGGTGAAACAGTGGTAAGTCCTTAAAGGTTATTTGTGTATATCCCATGGGCCTCCACTGCAGGATGTCTAAGGTATTACACAATGAAGAATCTTGCTTGGCTGAGACTGTCTTGCACTTTTTATTGAATCGTTTGTAAAACTCTTTGTCTTTGTTTCATATCAGACTCCTGATGACGTATGTCAGTCCCTGAGTTTAGTATGCAGCAGTGATATTCTAATGAGAGCAGTCATGGTAGCAAAATACTGAGCCACCAAATTACATTCAGCTATGATAAAGCCTTTCATGTGGTGAGGCATTCTTGATTAGAAGTGTGCCCCACAGAATGGAACAATGCAGCTGAATGATTTGCTGTGACTGGGATCTCAGATAGGCAGATATTGCTTTGTTTGATTGATCTCTGCCTGGTACTCAAATGAGTCCAGTACAAGTCTCAGCTCAAGCAGTTCAAAATGGTGGCACCAGTGTCCTTTGCTACATCCCATTCTCCTGAGTTCTTGCAGTGCATGGTCAGTTCAAGGTTTCCACGGGACCAAGTCAACAGGGCATACATGCATAAGGCAACTTGATAGAGAGCTGAAATGCCTAGTTATATGCCTCTACACCTCTGTCAGGATCAGTGATGGTGAAGAATTTCTTGGATGATAAAAGCAAAAATTGCAGGAGTAATTGATAAAAAATTCTACTTAAGACTTTGCCATTTCTGGAGGCTCAGGAACTTGAATTATCAAGTAATCAGACCAGGTGACTGGTTTCCCCAACAAGTCAGTTACATTCACATCTAGGTATGAGAACTTGCATTGCCACAAGGGCCTACTATGCTGTCTTGTCTGCCCTTGTGTGCTACCCCCATGCTCTAAGAGGGCTGTTATCAATGGCTTGGGTGGCCATGTCTACATCTTCTTGTACCATCTCTCCTTACCATTTTGGGCCTCTGCTCTCTAGCTAAAGCCTTGTCATCAGAACAACAGAATTATCATGAGCAGGTTGGGAACCACCAAATGTCTTGACCGAAGTCAGTGCTGTTGCCCTGTCAGGGTACCAAAGCTTTACCTTCCCACTGTACTACATGAGATGTGCAACCCTAGAGGTGTATAGGCAGGTGTATGAGCATAATTGCTCAGACTATCTCAACACCAGCCCGAACACAGATCAGATAACCGATGGACTCCTAGTCCTTTAATGGTTGGTACTGTTGCTTTACGTACTCAGATAAGTGCCCTGTTGGGGCACTTTCCTTTTCATTTCTTAACTGTTTTTTCTTACCAAAGACATGCATCTGGAGCGTTTCTCCCCGGGCCTCTGCTGAAAACAGGCTCTGTGGAACCTAGTCGGACATTCCCGGTCAACAAATGTTAAATAAATAAAAATAAATAAATTACCAATATTAGGTGTCAGCTAAGAGGGGTATGTGTGAGTGCGGTAGGCAAATCCTGTACAAACACTTGCGCACCTACTGTCTGTTTTGCTTAGGAGCAGAACATGACTAAAAAGCTTGTTTATCTGGCAGCCCTTTGTACCCCAAACCCTTGTGGTCCCATTTGTCTTCCAATAACACTTTCCTGGAGACTCAGCATCTGAAATGCTTAGCCTTCTCCCAAGATGGAGAGTTCCACTTCCCAAGACATACCTCCACCACTTGAGGAAAAAAATTAAAAGGCCTAGGCTAGAGACACAATCAGCCCTTTCGAAGTCTGACTGTCCCCATTAAGGTTTCAGAACCCATGGTACACCTTGTTTCTCCTCAGATGCCCTCTACGGAGACCCTGCTGGAGGCCGGTATGGCATTTGAAGCCTCGATGACTGAGGTTTCTGTTAACAAAGGTAAACCACTTAGCATATTGGAGGACACAGAGGGTGTCCCTCAAATTGTGGTTTGGGAGAAGATCCCAGGTAAACTAATTGAGGTACGTTATGAAAATGATCCTCTTTGCTTAGAACTGGCAGATGTTACACCAAAAAAGAAGCACCAGAAAACTAATCCTGTTGCTTCCTCTCAACCTCTTCCTTCATTTTGTAGGAAAAGGGAATGGGTGGAATTCTCTCAAAGTTTAAGGCCATTTTGGCTCTGAAGCCTCTTCCTTTCTTTTCTTACCCCCTACTCCCACCCCCCAAAACATGGCTGTGGATTCATTTTCCTCTGAAGATGAGGAGGCTTTTGATTCTGACCATTTTGTGGTCTACTCCTCTCAAATCCACTCTCCTAGCCTAGTCCCCTTGGATGAAGAGGACTCTGTTTCAACTGTTTCTCTAGTAGAAGCTTCTTTTGGAGAGAGAATCCTCAATACGATGAAGCATTTTGAGTGGGGGTCTAGGCAGATCTCAGAAGTGCAGAACAAATACCACATCTTTTTTTTGGAAATGGGCACCTCATCCCCTTTCTCTGTTCTTGAGGCTTTTTTGGATGCTTTTCAATCCACTTCTGTTGCCCCAGGGCTCCCAGCCTCTACTCCCAAAAGACCAGACAGATTTTATAAAGTCCCTAATGATCTTAAGTTTCTATTTAAAAATCCTATGGCAGAACATTATGCAGTTTCCCTCACATCTGGTAAGCCTTCTAAACTCCTTAACAGTGCCCGTGCTCTCCCTTCAGACAAGGGTAGCATGGCTATGTTAGGTGGGATAAAAAGGTTTATACCTCCACTATTTTGATGTTATGTGCTACTTATTACCAAATCATTGATATCCATTCTCAGTTCATGAAATAAGCTAATGGTCGATTTGCAAGATACTGATTCTAAGCAACAAATGTTATCCTTACTTAATCAGGCTGCTTAAGTGTCCAGACACAGCATTAAATGCAGTTATGACAGTTGTTATGCTGTAGAGGCCTCATTCTGACCAGCTACCACAGACTTTGTAATGCACAGGTACACATGGTTAACATAGCCAGCCTATTCCTGTGGACATAGAAACAAAAATAATGGACTTTCGTTTGGATGGGGTGCTCTTGTTTGGCCCCCAAGCTGCCAACCTTTACAAAACCCTTCAAGAGCAGGGTAAAACTATGAAAGACTGCAGGCAGCATGACTCTGTTAACCTGTGTACCTAGATACCAGAGGAATTATTCCAACCTACCTCTTTTTTCAGAAGGGTCCCTAGGCCTAGCCAAAAACACAGGAAGGCTTCCAGAACTTCCAGAAAGAGATTCCCAGGTAAACCACAGAGGGATGCCTCGTCTGGGAGGCCTCACTTTGGGGACAAATCTCTGTGAATATCTTCAAACTCCTTTCCCCCTTGCCCCCCAGCCCAACCCTCCCCCTCTAAAAAGGGCTGATCCAATTTTTCTCCACCTGGGAAAAGATTACCACAGAAAAATGGTTGCTGTATCATAAAACAGTTATGCCATGTCATGGATACAGATTCCCGTTCTAAATGACATGCTCCCACCTATTTTGCAGGAATTGTGGGCACGAGGCACAATAGAGCCGGTGCCAGACGAATTTGTGGGAAAGGAGTTTTACTCCAGACATTTTTTTGTGCTAAGGAAAGAAGGATAGTGGAGACCCATACTGGATCTCTTCTTTCCAAACACCTCCGTAAGAGTGCCAGCTTTCAGAAAGATCTACTTGCACACTCTGGTACCTTTCATTCTGCTCCAGGCTTTTTTTTAGTATCACTAGATCTAAAGAATGCTTATCTCCATATACCAAATTGGACCCCTTGCAGGAGATTCCTCAGGGTTTGTACTGACTCATGTCACTATCAACTTACTGCTTTGCCTTTTGGGCTTTCCACAGTGTTTGGCACCAGAGATTACCTTCTACTAAACCCAGGGAATTCAGATTTTTCCCTACTTAGGTGACCTGTTAGTCCAAACTACTTCACCACAAATTCTCCAACAGCATCTCCAGTTCACCGTCCTGCTCCTGTCTAACATACAAAAAAAAAAATCCTCCTTGCAGCCGGGTGGCAGGATAGACACAAAAGGAATACAAGCCTGCTTACGTCAAGAATGCGCAGCGCGTTACAGACTACTTTCATGACCTTGCCTCCCTCAGCCAGTGCTTAGATAGGGAGATCCTGTGGACTCTGGGGCTTATGGCCACTACTGTACTAGTGCTTTCTCTAACCATATTATGTATGAGAAAAATCCAATGGTACTTGAAAACACTTTGGTCTCAGCACTCTCACCCTCTGGACACGGCACTTCCCCCTTTTTCCATGTCTCAGATGGAAACACTTATGGTGGAGAATTAGGTGAAACTCAACTCAGGGCTTCCTTAAACTCCTCCAGCTCCAGTTCAGGAAGTGCACACTGATGCCTTGGACTAGGCGTGGGGGCCTGGACAGTTACCAAACGAGTATCATGCCAGTGCTACTAAAAGAATATATCAACATGAAAGAAATGAGGGCCCTCATCCAAGCTTTTCAGATGTTCTTAATGTTTCACTGTTGCAGTCATTACATTTGGGTAATCTGCTGGCAGGTTGCCCTCAGTCGGCCTGATTAACAAAATCTTGGGTCCTGCGTCGGTAGCTGTCCCTTCTTCCATGATGTCAGGTCGTCAGGGGTATAACACATGCAGCCGACGCCATTACATCAGTCTTTCTTGCCACGCAGTGCCCAAAGCAGAAGCAGTTCGCAAGTGCCGGTCAGCCGACTCCTGAAATTTTCGTTTTCGAGTTTCAGAACCGAAGTCTTCAACTAAAAAGCTAAGTACCCCGTTTGGGAAACTTTTTCTTGCTCCTTACCAGTGTCAGTAAAAGTTAATAATTGTATTACTTGTGGGAAGCAAATACCTCATAAGGTTTTTCACTTGTACTGTATTCCTTGCCTAGGCCCTGACCACGACGTACCTTGCTGTCAGTTCTGTGCTTTATTTAATCAAGAAACCAAAAAGTCCAGAAAGGTCGTCGGCAGGACGTCACCAAAAGCTCGGACAAAATAAGATGAAGAAGAGAGAAAAATATTCCACCGTTTATTCAAAAACACACAAAGCAACAAAGGTTAAGTCTGATATTATTCAGACGAAAGCGCTTAACCTTTGTTGCTTTGTGTGTTTTTGAATAAACGGAATATTTTACTCTCTCCTTCATCTTATTTTGTCCGAGCTTTTGGTGACGTCCTGCCGACGACCTTTCTGGACTTTTTGGTTTCTTAGTTGGAATCGTGCTTTATTTAATCAACGCACTATCCGTCGTCGGTACATTTTTGCTTCTAAATATTTTGGATCACGGTTTAATTATCCAGAAATGATATTGGTTAGCAATCCGACTACCGGAATACCTAAAAAACACAAAGAAAAAGACAGAGAAAGGCCGTTGAGGTCCAAAACTGCCGACGACGCTTTTCTTAAGCCAGTCGCCAGTTCGCCGTTACTCAGTGAGGCACTTTCGCAGCCCCTGATGACCGCTACTTCTAATTCGCAGGCCTTTACCGAGACCCATTTGGAGTCTGGTATGCCGCGAGATGCTTCAATTATGGAACCCGCGGATGTCTGTACCTTAGATGTTTCCGGAGCCGCTGTGCAGGCACCGGCTTCTGAGGGTGTATTCAGACCTACAGATTTGTATATTAAACTGACACAGTCTTCAATATTAAGGCCAAAATCTCGATCTATGACTAAAAAAATGATGCCTAGGCCACATGTGCAGGCCCCTATGCCTAAAAAACAAATGATCAAAATGGCTGAAGATTTAATTACTCTAATCAGGGGTAGCCAACCCCCACCTTCAAAGAAGCCTAGGGCTGAACTTGACTATGAATCTTCTGAACAGGATTCTATTTCTTCTAATGAACAGGATTTGTCTATACCTACTTATGAGGACTCTGATGCAGAGGATTCCATTCCTTCTGCTTCTTCCCCTGAGGATTTTTCTTTTGGGGAAACTGTACATACCTTAAGGGAACATTAATACTGGGAAAGTCAGGATTTTTCTGAATCCAAAAAGAGGCTTAGGGATTTTCTTCTTCTTCCTCAGCATAAGCCTTTGGCTATACCTCCTGTACTAGACATTGTTGTTGGTGTGTTTTCCGAATCCAGTATGGCCCCTGATTCTCTGCCTCCAGCCCGTTGTAAGCCAGACAGATACTACAGGGTTCCTGATTCCCACAAATTCCTTTTCAAAAATCCTGTTGCGGATTCTGAAACCATTTCTCAGGGGCCCAAGGGCATTAAGGCGTCTGCTAAAAATCCTACCCCTTCTGATAGAGACTCCAGGGCGCTGGATAGATGGGGAAAAAGGTTTATACTTCTGCAACCTTGGCAATCAGGGCTTTAAACTGTCAATTTCATTTGCTAAAATAGCAGAATATCATGGGACTGCTTAAACAGAAAATTATGTTGATTTCTGACTGTGTGGAAAATAAAGATTTACAGGATTTATTGCATTCAGCTGAATACGTTGGAAAACATACTTTGCAATGTGGTTTTGATTCTTTGGAAGCCTCTTGCAGGGCTGCTGTTACTGGGTCTGTGCTTAGAAGGCATGCTTGGCTTAAGGAGCAATCTCTGCCTGATCATGTTAAAGCAAAATTGCTGGATGCTCCTTTGTAGCAGGACCGTCTGTTTGGCAATAAGGCTAAAGAAGTCCTAAAGAAGATGGACGATAAGGCTAAATCTATGCAGACTGTGAAAGATTTCTTACAAGTACAACCTCCAAGATTTAGTAGGCACTGGCCTACTAAGAACTGGTCTTTTCCAGTTCCTTCCAGAGCCACTCAAGCCAGACCCAGACATGCCAAAAGCACCAAGTTTCAGTCCCAAGGGACTTTCAGAACTAAACAATGGGGTGCTTCCTCTTCCAAATCTTGAAACAACAAGACACCTCCTTATGGTAAACAGTCTCAATGACTTTCCTTTAGAATTACCAAGCACTTACCTTTTAGCCGCTCCTTTGGGGAGAAAACTGGCACTTCATGCAAAAAACTGGCAACTTATAACCCAGGACAAATGGGTTTTAAATAGTGTCCCAGGGATACAGATTTCATTTCCACACATTGCCAACTCCAAGCGGATGGCCAGACCTGCCCCCAAATCAGTGGGCAGAGGCTCAGAAACAACTACTTTCTCTCTTAAACATGGGGGCTATTCAACTAGTACCAGAAGGGGAAAAGGGACAACTTTTCCTGGTACCCAGAAAAGACAAATCATGGCATCCAATTCTGGACTTGTCTACTCTAAACACTTTCTTGGACATTCCAAAATTCAAAATGCTGACTCTTCACCAGTTACTTCCTATGCTAGGCGAAGATGCCTGGTTGGCAACTCTAGATCTAAAAGAGGCATACCTGCATATCCCAATCAGGGAATCTTGCAGAAGATACCTCCGCTTCAAAGCAGGCTTTTTGCATGATCAGTTCTCTGCACTGCCCTTTGGCTTATCTACTACGCCCAGGGTCTTTACAAAGTGCCTGACTCCAGTAATTGCATTTTGCAGGCAAAGAAATATTCAAATATATCCATACCTGGACGATTGTCTAATTAAGGCAGAAAACAAGGCCATTCTTCTAAAACATCTGGCGTTTGTAAAAAGGGTTCTAACTTGTCTAGGGTACATCATAAATGAAAATAAATCACAACTAGTTACCCTCTCAAAAAATAACATTCCTGGGTGCAAGCTTGAATACAACTGTCCAGATGGCTTACCTTACGCCAGAAAAGCAAAATCAGTTGGTGACTTACTTCAAACAGGTGACCACAAAAAAACTATCAGCAAGACAAATACTGCAAGCCTTGGGGTTTATGGCCTCCTGCATTCTTCTAATTCCATATGCAAGACTGCATATGAGGAAACTTCAGTGGTACTTAAAAAGTTTATGGAGTCAACATTCTCACAGCCTGGAAACAATGATTCCTATCTTACCTTGCCTGCAACTAGAGTTCCTTTGGTGGGCAGAGGCCTGCCACCAAAACAAGGGACTGCCATTCACACCACCCCCTGCCACCCAAACCCTAACTACAGACGCATTAGACTATGCATGGGGGGCTCATCTGGCAGGGAAGTGCATTCAGGGCAAATGGAGCTTGAATCAAATGCACCTTCATATCAATCAAAAAGAAATGCTAACTGTACAGAAAGCACTGACAGCCTTCAAGGACTACCTTCATCCAGGGCAACTAATGGTGAAGACGGACAACACCACAGTTATTTGGTACATAAACAAGCAGGGGGTTACACATTCCTCCCCCTCTGCAGACAAGCCATGGCATTGTGGAACACTGCCTTGAGCTATCAGGTACAGCTACAAGCCCAATTCCTGCCAGGAAAGCTGAATATTTTGGCAGACGATCTAAGCAGAAATCTCATGGACCCACACAAATGGAAACTGGAACCACGGATTTTCAACATGTTGACACGCAAGTGGGTGTAGCCCAGACATAGATCTCTTTGCCTCACCTCAGAACTACCATTTGGACAAATTTTGCACAAGAACTCCTCACAAAAAAAGCCTGGAAAGTGGATGCTCTGTCCTTCAGCTGGGAAAACCTATCAGTCTATGCTTTTCCCCCTCTGCCTTTGCTCTCCAAAGTTCTTCTAAAAGTCAAACAGGACGAACCAAAGATGATTTTGCTTGCTCCAGACTCTCTTTGCCAACACTGGTACCCACTCCTACGCAGTCTGTCACAACTTTCTCCATGGCACCTGCCTCAGACACCTTCCTTATTTTCTCAGCAGAACAACCAAATTCTGCACCCTCATCTCCAAACATTGAATCTTGCAGCTTGGCTAATCACTTAAATTCTCCCTTAGAATCCCTCAGCAAACCTGTGATGGATGTCATTTTGGAGGCGAGAAGACCTAGTACCAGAAAATCTTATGCTGACAAATGGAAAAGATTCTGTGCCTGGAATCAATCTCAAGGGATGACCACGGCAGTGTCCAGTTTACCTCAGATTTTGCAATACTTAACTGAGATGCTTCACAGGGGCCTATCTTTTTTCTTTCATAAAAATCCATGCCTCAGCCATTTCAGCTCATTACAACACAGAACCGCCCCTCTTCTCTTATCCTCTGTTAAAGCAGTATCTCAGAGGGGCCAAAAACTTAAGGCCACCCAGGAGAGCTCCAACCCCTGCCTGGGACCTTATCTTTGTATTGGAAAAACTCACTCTACTTCCTTTCGAGCCAGCTGCTACTGCAGACTTAAAATTCCTTTCCTGGAAAACAGCCTTCCTTTTAGCAATCACTTCGGCTAGAAGGATATCTGAATTACAGGCCCTTATGGCAGTGGTGCCTTTTATCATCTTTCATGCGGACAGGGTGTCACTCAGGACCAACCCATCCTTCATGCCCAAGTTTGTATCCAGTGTGGCTCTTAATCAGTCCATTCATTTGCCAACTTTCTTTCCCAATCCACAGAACAAAGGGGAGTGGATTCTGCATTCATTGGATATACACAGACAACTTAGATTTTACTTGGACAGGACTAAATCTCAAAGAAAATCTGAACAACTGCTGGTAGCATTTACTGCGGGCGCAGAGGGAAAGGCTATTTCAGAGCAAACCATTTCCAAATGGATAAGCCATTGCATTAATTTCTGCTATAAGCACCATGGAAAACCTATCCCCCAGGGGATCAGATCCCATTCCACCAGGGCTGCATCTACTTCTACAGCCTTTCTCAGAGGTGTTCCTACCAGGGATATTCCAGAAGCTGCTACCTGGAGTTCAATTCATACTTTCACCAAGCACTATCACTTACCAATTTTCTCTAAATCCAGAGCTGGCTTTGCCCCTGCTGTTTTGCAGGGCCTTATAGCCGGTCCTAATACTGTATAAATCCATCCTCCCAACCTTAGCTTTGGGAATCTACCCAAATGTAATGACTGCAACAGTGAAACACGAAGAACATAGTACAGTTGTGTACACTTACCATAAATGTAGATGTTCGAGTGTATTCACTGTTGCAGTCCTGGTTACCCTCCCTCCAGCCCCGTTTTTTCTCTTATTATGCCTCTCCTTTATTTTCTACACTTAAAAGCCTTTTTGCTGTATTTGCTTTTGTTTGGAGGTATATATTTTTGTGTTTAAAATTATTTATATATTTTGCTCCCTATTTGGGGGGCACCTGACATCTGGGGCAAGAAAAACTGATGTAATGGCGTTGGCTGCATGTTTTATAACCCTGACGACCTGACATCATGGAAGAAGGGACAGCAACCGACGCAGGACCCAAGACTTTGTTAATCAGGCCGACTGAGGGCAACCTGCCAGCAGATTACCCAAATGTAATGACTGCAACAGTGAATACACTTGAACATCTACATTTATGGTAAGTGTACACAACTGTACTGTCTTTTCACACCTGTAGAAACCAGGTATCCTACGAGTGTTCACAGACAATACAACAGTAATGTGGCATATAAGCAAGGAGGGACCAGATCTTACCAGTTGTTTAGATTGACACAGAAAGCCTGGCATCATGCCACCCACATACATCCCATCACAGGACAATGTGCTGGCAGACTGTTTAAGCAGGTCCTTGGAGGTCCCCTATGAATAAACCCTAAGCAGACAGGTTTTCCAGGGCATCCTTTACTGTTAGGGGATTCCTGTAATAGCCAACGAAAGAAAAAACGGCCAGCACTCGAAGGTGGAACATACATAGTTGAATTTAATTCAATAACCACAATTAAGAGGTGCATGCAAAAGCACAACATCCCAGAAATTCAAACCAGTTTCTGCATAACAGCCTTCATCAGTGAATAAAAAACATGCCTCCTATTCCTCATGTCACTCATATACTCTGACATTGTGGTCATTGTTCATTTTGTAAATATGTTCTCAAATCTAAACAGTTTACTAGCAACAATACTTCAAAAGTGTATGATATTTGTTTTTTGTGTAACTGTAGTACAGATTGGGTGATCTATTTGGCCACATGCAGTTCGGCTTTTTATGTTGGGCAAACCTCACGCCCCCTCAGGTTATGAATTTCAGAGCATATTAGTGACATGAGGAATAAGAGGATTTCTAATGCTCTCTATAAACACTCGGTTAAACACCTCACTGCACAATCTGTTTATCATTGATAAAATTGAAGGTGACAGGAGGAAGTAAAAGTGGGATGACATGGTATATTACATAATAAAGAAAACTGTTGGATTATAAGACTGCGAAGTTTATTTTCCCCTGGTCTTAATGAGCACTTTTAATATGTCCAGTTAGGTAAGGGTTTAGTGGATGGGCCACTGTGTATAAAATGTTGCTGTGATGCATGTTTTTTATTCACTGATCAAGGCTGTTATGCCGAAACTGTTTTGAATTTGTGGGGTGTTGTGCTTTTGCATGTACCTTTTAATTGTGGTTATTGTATTAAATTAGACTATGTATGTTCCACCTTTGAGTGCTGACCATTTTTTCTTTTGTTGGAGTTTGGTTTTTTGAGCCTTTGCACCTGCCATACTTGCAGAGTTTGTCTTTGGGATTCCTCTAACAGACCGGTTTGCTTTAAAGGCCAACATTTTTCACTGTTTTGCACTAGGGACCTTTGCCCCACAGCTTGGAGGACTGATGCTTTCACTTTTCAGTGGACTGGGAAGTTCCTCTACAGCTTCACTCCACGACCTCTTATTGCAAGACTTCTGCTAAAGACCCCAAAGAAAAAAAAAAAAAAACTCCCGCTAGTAATTCCATTTTGACCAAGACAGCATTGTTTTCCTGTTTTTGTTCTAGCCAGAGGGAAGTACTGCAAACTGCCACACCAAGTGGATTTTATCACACAACAGATAGGGTTACTGCCTCACCCCATTGTGTTATCTGAAAACTTTACTCTGTGGATGGCAGGGTTCTGATTTCTTACAGGTACCATTTTTTGAGGATGTAAATAAGGTTCACCAATATCCCAGCAGACCTACCACTTGAAAATCGTGCATAACCAAATGGAAGAGGTTCTCCTGTTGGTGCCAAAGGAATGAGCAGATCCCCAACCGATCAGAGGTACCTTAAATTCTGACATGTCTGTGTGAACTTTTACATACACATCTGGGCTGCTCTTCCATCAACCCCCATCTGTCAACTGTCTCTGCTTGCTTACATCTCAGTGTCCCACTTTTGATCAGATCTGACGTCAAGTTATTCTGTAAAGCACAGGAAAGCATCTTAGACCACCTAGAAAGCCCCCTTACCTTTACTTGGGACTTTAACTTTGTGCTATTGAAGCTTACCTTACCTTAACTTCTTTTGAACTGCCAAAATCAGCAAACCTCAAATTCTGCACTTGGGAAAATGTTCTTCACCTCATCTAGGCGAGTTTCAGAGCTTCAGGTACTCAAGGCCGTTCTTCCCTTATTTTTCACAAAGACACAGTGACCCTCAGTAAAATCCTTCATTCATGCCTAAAATAGTGAATGAGCTGTCTCTCAATCAGGCCATAAACCTACCAACCTTCTTTCCCAACCCACAGAATGGTGGAGTGTGGGTGGGTGGGAGGATACTGTATCTGTGGACATTCATAGACAGCTAAAGTTCTAGTTGAACAAAATAAGAGCCATTTGAAAATGTGATCAACTGTTTTTCTTTAATGGACTCCAAACTGGGATAACCGGTATCCAAGCAAAGGATTGCAAACTGGATCTCTAAGCCCATCTCATTTTGTTACTCTCTACATGACAAGTCCTTGCCCTAGTTCCCTCGAGCTCACAATACCAGAGCAGTAGCAGCCTTTGGAGGTTTTTACAAAGGAGTGGATGAAGGTCTATACCGAAGGCTGCCATCTGATCATCAGTACACATTTTCACTAAACACTACAGGATAGACGCTTTTCAAGGTCCAGAGCTGCCTTCCATAGGTCAGTCCTGTCTGGCCTTTTGGACAGGTCTACTGCCTTTTAACAAATCACCCTTACTTTTCATGTAGCTCTAGGAATTGGCCATGTGTTAGTAATACTGCAGCAGTGAAAGACTACTTGAGCAAGACAATGTCATAGGTAATGTAGTATGGTATTGTCAACTGTGAGAAGTGGGCTGAAAATGAAATGAAAAGGAGCAGGAAATGACATTGCTGAAAGGAAATGTTTGGTACATTAAACACATCACCACTGCAGTTATGACTGAGAAGAACATTGCAGAAAAGATTCAACGTGCAGTGAAAAGCTATGAATTTCTTCGGACATTTATTAAAACCCACAGCCACTAGAGCTGTTAAGAGACTGAAGAAGCATAATGTAGAAACAGTGCTGTGTTTGTTGTGATGTGTACTTAAAAAAGGAATAAAGAGATAGAGGATAGGTTCATACAAAGCTGCTATGCATGCAGTCAAAACCATTAGGAGTCTACCCCATATTCCTAATAGCCCCAAAACACTGCCTGGTTTTGACTTGCTCAAGATCACATAGTAGGAACATGAATATGGAAAGACTCAAACTATGTACTTTTAGCAATGGAAGCAGAACTTTAGTCCTTTGCACTTACTCCCAGACATCACAAGTCCTGTTAGCGGAACAGGCATGGGTTGCTGCGTGTCTCAATTCACTGATGGGTATAACCATCAGGAGTGCAGTTTCCTGCTGAAGAACACAGCATAATTTTTAAGCCTTATAGAGCCCAGTGCATAAGTAGTATTTTTGTTATTATCAAGGAGTCAGTTTTGCTGAAGAGTGATTGTATTGTATATTAAATCAGTTAATGAACAGAATATCAATATAGAAGAATATAATGCTAGAAGACATCTGTGCCACAATCCAAAGGTAAGATATATAAAGTTGGCAATATTTAGTTGTAGAATTACAGAACAGCATAGTAAAGAGAAAAAGAACATGACTTTAGTTATAAAACAAATTGCTGCTGATAAAGAATTTCCTACAATATTCAGTCCACCCCCCCCCCAAAAAAAAATCTTCACGCTGCAGGGACTGGGGAATAGAATAATACATCATTATCAAGGAATCATATTTGTAGAAGTGTTTTTCTTGTACTTTAACAAATGATGTTTGAGCAGAATAACAAGAAAAGATAGAAAATGTAATGCCACAAGACATCCGTGCCTCACAATAAAATAGTTATCCAAAAATTAAAGAGTAGAAAGTTAGTCATATATTGTCCTAGACCTGTTTTTCTAAGAGGAAAAAAAAGGACATAAGGTTAGTTATAAAGTAAATGAAAATAAAACCAGTTTATCATTCAGGCAATGTACACACACACACACACACACACATATATGGGTCTACTTTGAAAGCTCAAACTTTCAAAACTTCGAACTTCATATGGTCAAGACCATAAGATCAAAGTTTTGAAACTTCGAATGGTTTAAATGGAGCTCACCGTACAGCGAGTAACAGGAAATTTACTGTTCTCTTCACTGTAGTGCAATCTCAGAGTTGGTATGTTTAATTAGCAGGCAGTACTGGGGGGGGGGGCATAAATGTAAAAAAAAATATATATATATATACATTTTTTTTTTAATTGAAGCTTCGAACTTTCAAAAATTTGATGTTATGGTTTCGGTAGTATGAAGTTTGAAGTTGAATGTTTTGAAAGTTCAGGCTTCCAAAGTAGATCCATTTATGTGTGTGTGTATACATGGATTCACTACTGAATCCCAAAAGTACACAATCCCGAAGCCCACAATATCGAGACTATAATCCCTAAACCCCAGATTACCAACATGTTAAAAATGCGAAATTCAAAATCGCGAAAGTACTACATACATAGAGCACACACACTAACATATACACAGCCTCCCCCCGTAACCAAACAAACCACCCTACACTAAAGATAAGCAGGGGGCTTAGCTCTGCACTCTTCTAATGGGGGCTGTGCCCCCCACACTCCCCGACTTTAATATTCTAACTCCGAGATCGCACAAACATACACACAAGGCAAACTCACACACACACACACACACACACACACACACACACACACACACACACACACACACTTACACACACTAAAGCCCCTCACAAACACACTTACACACACATACTTACCTGAACCGCAACACCAGAAGCACTAACTCAAAATCCCTTAACATCGGGATTTTGAATTTCGCGCTTCTGGTCTTTCGGTAATGTGGGGTTTTGGCTACATGGTCTCGAGCTTTTGAAATTCGAGATTTAGTAGTGTTCCTGTATATATATATATATATATATATATATATATATATATATATATACATATATATATATAGATATAGATATTTGGGTCTACTTGATATGGTCGACATTTCACAATGTCGAAATTCATATCTCCGAGACCATATGATTGACATTTGAAATGTCGACCATACAAGTAGAACATAAAAAAACAAAAAAAAAAAACTTACTTTAACGCTGCTAGCAGGGGGGCTTCTCACCCCCCCCCCCCACACACCCCGGAACTTAAATATACCAACTCCAAGATCGCACTACAGTGCAGAAGTGGAAATCTTTCCATTCCGCACTGTAGGGAGATGTCTGTTCCCCATGGTGAACATTTCAAATGGTGATCATATGGTCATGGTCTCGGCCATATGCAAGTCGACATTGTGAAAATGACTATTCGAAGGGGACCCATATATATATATATATATATATATATATATATATATATATATATATATATATATGTATATAGGTTCATAGGTAGGTACTAGGCTATCTGCCCTAGGGCATTTATAAGCCTAGCCAGAATGTGTTGGCTTTCGCCTCCCTTTTAGACTAGATTCCTGAGCCTTTGTCCAGCAGGGCCATAGAAGTGATCCCAGGAGTAAATTTACGATTTCCCATCCAGTCATCAAGATTTCTCTTG
This sequence comes from Protopterus annectens, assembly GCF_019279795.1. Classification (NCBI taxonomy): domain Eukaryota; kingdom Metazoa; phylum Chordata; order Ceratodontiformes; family Protopteridae; genus Protopterus; species Protopterus annectens. Next base: position 1,183,822,467 of record NC_056735.1, on the reverse strand, counting down.
GAGGGTCAGCAAGGGGCTCTGCCTAACATGGACTGGGATTCTATTCCAGAGCGTGGGAAGCCTCTGGGATATGAATCTATCCCTCCAACATGTCCTATTTATTGTTGTGCTAAGGTTTAAATCCCTGGAGCGTGTAGCTCTAATGGATTTGGTTTTCTTGAGGTGGAGCATGTCCATTAATTCCTGGTTAGACATGGCCTTGTACGTCAGGCAGAGATCGCCTCTGAGTAGGCGGTAAGCAACTGAGTAGAGCTGGAGTTTCTTTAGTAGAGCTGCATAGGACATCTGTTTGAGGCCCATGATCCTCTTGGTGAGGTATTTTTGAGGTCTCTCCAGCTGTTGCAGGTGTCTGGTAAGGTGCATCCCAAATGGGGCATTGTACTCCATTATGGGCCTGATGAGCAATGAGTAGAGGGGCACAATGACCTCTCTTGATCTAGATGTGAACCCTTTTGTGTTTAGGTGAGCTATATAGAAGGTTTTTCTAACCACTTTGGCAATGTGATTGTCGAAGGAGAGGTTACTATCTACTTGTGGCCCCAGATCCCCAATTACTTCTTCTGTACTTAGTGGATTACCTCCTATGTTGTAGTTTATGGGCACTTTGTTTTTACCAGAGGGGATGACTATGTACTTTTTGGCATTTAGCTTGAGGTCATGGCTCTGACACTAGGTGTCCGTAAGACCCTTCTGAAGGATGCTTGTCAGCCGGAGAGTCGATTATGGCTCCCAGTTTGCAGTCATCTGCGAACTTGGTCAGCCACAGTCCTCCCGTGCTTGCCTGTACCTCAGAGAAGTATATACCAAACAGGAGG